>NW_009226403.1:0-5175 GCF_000690835.1 Fulmarus glacialis | reverse complement strand
CAGGATTTACTGAGTACCCTTTATAGCTGGAGAAAGCAAAGGGATTGTGAGCATTTAACATCTTACAGGGTTAGGCCATAACCACTGTCTAAATTCCACCAGGTTAATGCTCTAAGGGCAGATAACAAATGCTAGCCTGTGTCACATCCCTAACTACAGATAGGGCATTATATTTAGTATTTAAATGTGTGAGATTTAGTCTTTACACATGTTAAAATAGATTGTTATATTTAGATCTTAGACAAGCTTTTATCTTAATTCAAGTGTCACATGTAGCTACAACTAGAATCCAGGATATAATTTCGGTTTTTATAATTGCATTACTCAGACCTTAATAAAAGTGGAGGGGGTATGCAAAACTATTTTTTTGCTACCAACAGTTTGGGTTTAGGAAATACTTACAGGACACGCTGTTCTCATGGGCTCGTAATATAGCAATAAGAACAATGGATGGGCAGTAGTATAAAATCCTACAATAGGAGTATTTGTAATATTTTAAACTGGCTTCTAGCCATTTTGCTACTTTAGCCATAATTGCTACTTTTACAGTATAAAAGCTAATAACTGTTCTGGATTTCTCTGAGCAAAAATGGAATTATCTTTCAATAGCTTGTTTTACAGCATAAATTCCCAACAACCTAGATGGGACAAAGCACCTGTATGATTTTTTGTTGCTCTTCACTCTTATTTCAATAGTTTTATATATGAAAGAAGTAAAAGACTACAGACATTATTCCTCCAAGAAGTTTAAGTACAGTCTCACCTTTGATTTCACATTGATAGCTGAAACTAGTTTAGAAAACTGGACCATGGAAAAATATTTTCTCTTTGAAGTGGTGAGGACCAGCTGTGCTTATCATTACCCTTCGTGCCATGTTCCCTTATTTCTTTTGATTTGTCTTTCACAATGGTATCCTCTTAGCCAATACGCTGCTATATGGCCTCTAGCCTTAGTTCACAATTGTGAACAATTTTTAAGTAGTTAATACTGCTTTATAGAAGTGTTTCCTCACATCCATCCACTCACCAGGACCCCAGGGAGAAAAACAGCAAACTCTCAGAAGTTGTTCTGTTCTACTATAGAGATGACAACTGCACTGCAAAGATTTCCTGTCAAGGGCTGAGCCTTGCCATAAAATTCAGAAATTCCTTTACATCCCTCTAGTCCTGTTTTTATTCCACTTGCTGCTAACATTAGGTAGTTCTTATAAAATGAACAACTGAGAAAGGAGATATGATTTTTTTTTTTTCCTTTGGAAATCATCCATGGAAATAGCAAGACCAACAAATTAAAAAAGCTATGTCTAATACAGCAAGTTCTGAAGTAGCATTGCAAAAAAAAAAAAAAACAACAACAAAACAAAAAAATCCTATTGATTGAACATACATAAGTTGGCTTTAAATGTCCACATTTGTTTTCAGTGGGGGAGATTGACCAATATGACAGAGTTGCATAGAATTTTTATAAACATTCAATGAACATAGATTTTTCAGGAAAAATATAGCAGATATGGTCTGGCTGGCTAGTGATGTCTGCAGTACACATCAAATGAATGTGCAACAAAGGTAAAAGTTTGGATAGGGTCAAGCCTGTCCAGCCATCTTATTTTCAGAGACCCCTATTCATCAACACTGAACTGTGTTCAGGCTTTACAAAAAGGAGAGATAGTATTAGAAACGTCAGCACTGCATTCCAGGAATAGGTAATCTCTCAGGATGCATTTATCTACTCTGGTGAGCTTCACCAGAATATTTGGAGATATCAGTCCCAGATGTTCAGCTACTGATTTCCTTCTGACCAACATTTTTTCTGTCACCTCAGTAACTATATAGAAGACTTGGACTTAATAAAACATCCCATTTGATTCAAAGTTAAATATTTTCGTAATTTTGCATTGCATTGATAATCACTTTAGTTGTGGGTCAAACAAGAATTTTTTATTGTGATTTTTCCAGTCGGCCAATGAACCGAAGACAACTACTCATACACCACAAGAAGCAGATGCAATCTGGGTATGAACAGAACATTTACAAGGGTATTCCCATAGCATGTACGCTGCTGCTGGCGCTAACTGAGCAGAAGTCCCAGCAGTTCTGCTAAATCTATGCTTGGACGTTGCTTTATTCAGATCATCTTGTAAGGTGCTCAATATTCCAGACCATTCAGATACCTTTTTCTAAATACTGATATTAAAGCAATATATAAACAAGTTAGGAAAAATGTCAACATTGTACAATAGCTACTGCAATATAATCTGTGTTCCTAAGAAGCCACAGCTGTGCTTTATTGGTCCACAGTGTAATTCTAACTTGGCAGTTTCATTAGACAATATTTCACATCCTGCTTTACAAACACTTCCCTGTTGTTTCTAGGTATGATATTCAGTATAACAAACAGAATGGTGGGCAACATACATCAAGACAAACCTCCTGTTAGTCAAGAAGTGAAACAGAAATACCTAATTTTAGTTCTGTAACACCATTTCTGACTCACTGAACAAGTAATTCTCAGAGTATGATTTTCAGTTGTCGATATATTTATCGTAAAGTAAAATTAAGGGCGAAAAACTAGCCTTCATTACTATTTTATAGATATTTACTAGGAGGGTTTATAGAAATCATAACTTGAAACAGATAGCAAGTGATTATCTGAAATTCAACCATTACATACAATAGAACACTACTGTAATAGCAGGCTCCCTGCTACCTTTTGGGCTGTACTATAAAGAGTAGAAAAGTAGCAGCAAAAAAAGAGGAAGATCAGCAGGGAATCCTAAGGCCACTGAAGGGAGATGCAGAACAGAATAGAACTGAAAATTCATTAAATCCTCTCTGCACAACATCACACCTGACCTGAACTGTGGACCCAGGAGAAGAAAGGTAGCAGCTTTCCAAAATAAAACATTCTCCTCCAGATCAAGTAATGCCACTTGAACAGGCTGCTGAAGTCACTGCCTGTGGGAGTATTCCGGCACCATCTACGCCTGCTGGAGAAAGGCTCGGACATGATGAAGTGAATAGCAGAATGGTGTTTGTGGATGCATCTCATGAGGCAGGAGTAGGGAGCAAGTCAGTCTCTCAATCTGAGCTTGGTTTTTCTCTGAGCTGAGAGGTCTGGTAGTCAACAAACATGCTCCTCTCACTTAAGAGCAGCACTAGAGCACTTCACGAGCAGAATATTACAAATTCCATGAATTGAATTTTTTATTGTAAATATATATATATATTTGAGGATATTCCCTGTGAGATACAAGTGATGTACAAAACAAAGAATTTTTTTATATCAGTTGTATATGAGGTCAACTAAGGTGAGCACGTGAAATATTAGAACCTTAACAACTATGAATTACTAGGAATTACTACATCACATGGTATCTCACAGCCCAGAAATTTAAAGCTACTGTCTTAACGACACAAAAAACCTTACTGCAAAACCTTGCAAAGAAAGTCCTCCTACAGTATTTGTAACAATTAAAAGTCATCTATAATTTGCCGATCTGGTGATATCTGTAATACTTCTCATTAGACTCAAATAGCTAACTTGAAATAGTCATAAACAAGTCACACTTGGTAATAGGAGTTCAAATTAGGCAGCTACAAGATAAACAAAAGCCTGTATTTTGTTCTTGATCCTTCTCTTGTGCACAGGAAAGCGACTGTGCACATAGCCTTTGGTTCACAAGGAAACTTCAGACTGAAATTTCAAAATGCAGCCCAAAATACAAGCACTTGCTTGTATTCACTGCACGTGTCTCTGATTTACATTCACTCTCAAAAAGCTCACTTTTGCACAGAAGACAATGTCTCATTTTTACTAACAATTGATTTCCTGCTATCTATATGTATGGAAACCAACATGCGTATTTTTAACATTTACAGGCAGATCTTGAAGAGAGTTTTAAAAACCCATTTACAGCCTCTGGTATTGTCAGGGTGCTTACGGAGTGCAAAAATAAATTAAAAAGCCCGTATGCAGAAATAATACACAGTTAATAATATTGTTGAGTTCTCACTCTTGAAGAGTAAAAGTTAAATTATATTGTCACAGGCAATAAAGAAATAAAACGTCAGCATTTGACATAAATACCAACACCAGAAAAAAAAACCCTTTGGAGAAAACAGCAACAGCCTCAATAGGCATACAAGGAGTTATTCCTCTACTTGTGAGAGCACAGCGGCATGAAAGAAATGGAGTTTTTTCCAACACATTGAGGATAACACAGTAACATTTGAAAGGAGATGGTCTTTCATGTATTAGGAATTAACAAGTTCTCGGTCTATCTTAGCCAAACTGTCTTCATTGGTTACTGACCAAATAAACTTACTCTATTAATGAAATGAGACAAAATGTGTGAAAAACTCAAGTGTAGTTGGTGAGAGGACAGTGCAATTCAGAAAGCAGTGTGTGAAAATAGCATCAAGCTATCCTCTCCACTTCACTGACCACGAATCAGCTGCTTGAATTTTTTATTGGCTGCTAATGACTCCAAAGGCACTTTATGTTAGGGTGTGAACAGGAGGGGGAAAAGAAAATCCTGGCCATGTTGTATACACCCTTAGTTCAGCTTTTATAGATCAACCACAGCTTGGCAGGGTTTCAAACAAGGCAGCTTGTACATGGCCCAGGTAACACCCTCCCTTACAGGAAAACACTGGTATTTTCTGATTCTACCAGGCATTTTACATAATTATAGGTAATTCTTCCTTATCCTGACCATGCAGTAGCTACACCATGCCAACACCACAGGCTGCCTCGCTCTTGGAAATCCTCATTCCCTCATCTCTGCCCGACGCTTTCTGACACTGATCCCTGGGGACAGAGACACGCACTTCTCAGTTCACTTTTCTACTCGTGAACATCTCTCCATAGGAGGGAATGATTCAATTCACTCTCTTTACATATATGTAAGTTTAATTAGTTAATAAGCATGTTTCTTAGAGCCTGAGATTTTGGCAATTGCTCTGGTATTGTAACTCCCCTCAGTAGCAAACTTTGGGTTGAAGCACATGTCTCTGGGCCTCTCACTGCTATCACCACCTGCGACAGCTTCTTTTTTTCCTCATTTATGCTCATGCTATCTGGGCTGAAAAAAATCTTCCAGTCCTTGCCAGTCTAAGCATATGCCTACATATTTATTCAAGTAAAAGGCGGAGGAGCTTGCCAAGCCACTCTCC
>NW_009226402.1:27090-31370 GCF_000690835.1 Fulmarus glacialis | reverse complement strand
TTGCTGGCTGGGGTTAAACCATGATAGATCTATAAAGCCCCATTTCTTTAGGGTCTGGTTAATCCCTTGCATTGTTCGCGTTAGACTGATTGCTTACTTGCGTCTGGGTGTGTGGGTTTGTTCTTTCTTTTGTGTGCTGCTGAGGAGGAGGAGCTGCCCAGTGAAGAAGGACAAAGAGGAAGCCAGGTGTGTTAAGATCTCAGTTTGACAGGTTGGCCCATACACCATTCAAGAGCAGCAGCAGTTCTCTACCAAAACTCTCACTGCTCCTACCACATAAAACGTTTCCTTTGAGGGAAGTTTTAGGTAGAAAAGCAAAGTATAGAGATCAATACCTTTGTGACACCATGACTTCTGAAATTCAATTAGGCCCTTGACTAAAGGGCTGGTGGTTCGGTAGACATGCAAGCAGCAAGTACACTCAGTGGTGCTGTCTAAACCAAGGATACTGCTTCTCCTTTGGATGCTGCTTCGCTAAGCGCATGAGGTCAATTGACTGATTCTTCTCTTGGATTGCCAAGGAGAAGAAATTGTTATAATTTGATTTATAATTAAAAACATTTTATAAATTCATGAAAGAGCAAACGGTTTCACTGTTCTAAGAATAAGTAGTTATACAGGGTCATGTTTAAGTTTTTAAAGAAAGGAGGATACTGTCAAAGATATTTGACAGCTTCAAAAGAGAAACACAAAGAGTAAATTATATATGGACACTAATGGATTTACAGAAGACATTTCATCCTCACAAAGTCTTTGCAGTTCTTTAATGCGATTTCTGATCTCCTCCTGGTGGAATCAGCACTGAGAACATACCCAAGTGATGCTTCATCACAGCAAGCAGCAGAAATAGGAGGCACATGGCAATAGACTAAACGAGAGAGAAAACAATTTTGCTCAGAAAAAGGACAAAAATGCTAATAAGAAATTATATTCAAACTACTTACAGGAAAAAAACACAGACATCCACAAGAAGCAATCCTATTTTGCTGCTTTTAACGCAACTTGAACATAAAAGCCAGCGTATTGAATCTACACCTTCCAAAGCGGAGCTCAGGCGGGAAGGCTGAGCTCTATAGTTTGATTAATACACAGCCAGAAAGCAGCAAGCTGGATGTTTGTTTTTATTAACCCGTTAAGTCAGCTCTAACTTCCGTAGTTTCAGTACACTTCTAGCACTGCTGGATCATCCAACATCATGACGAGCAATTCTTAAGAGCCAGGACCTAAGAACTGGGGAACTGGTCCGCAGCAAAGGCCATGGACGCATCACTGCCTGAGAGCTGTCGACAGGGACACTGGAAGAACTTGACCCCACCCCAGCACGCGGGGTGGCCAGCACAACTTTGCACTGTCTTGTGCACTGTGATCCAAGCTACGGAAACCGGCTCCAACTTCAATGGGCAATGCATCAACAGCATGCATCATTAATAGTAGTTAATAATATGCAGAAGCCACTCTCTCCTAAGCATTACAAAGCCCTAAACTGAGGCTGAACCAGGAGAAATTGGGAGGAAGCAATTCGTTTCCCCAGGGAACACACAACCAGGCTTATGAAAAACCTCTGGACATCACAGGACTGGGAATCTTGACTTCCCAACAGCGCTACAGAGCATCATTACATGATGAAGTGTCCAAATACTGACAGTAGGGACATGATGTTAACTGCTCTGCACACAGAAAGAAGCCTCAGGTGGACTTGCTAAGGAGCTGATAGAAGTTTTTGGAAGACACATTACAGGGCAATATGAAAGTATGCTGGAATAGACTCCCTGGACTTGCGCTGCTAGTGTTCATTGTTCAAGGGGACAAAAGGAAACAACAGTAATTAAAAGCCCACATTTCTGTTTTTAATACCGATTTTTTTTTTTTTTTAAATTGTTTCTGCAAGTTAAATAGATGTTCCAGGTAAAGCTTTGCAGACAATACGGGTGCTAGAGCCTTTCGTATGGAGATTGGCTACCATCTTTTCAAAGTACTTACAAAATATCATTAAAAAGTCAGACCTCCTGCCTCTTTCCTATTAGTATTCTGTGAACCACTACCTGCATTGTAGTGCAAACCGTACAAAATAACATATCTATACTACCTCTACTATTTCTGTATTGTCACAGCATCTCACAAGAAACATGATTTCAGAGCCAGTGAAAGCCACCATTCCCCCCCTGTGCAACCTGTGCAGGAGGATTTTTAGCCGTTTGCATCGGAGCTGCATTAGGACAACGACAGCCACCACATTTGAAACGTCTTCTGTGCCACTCACAACAGCAGAAATGTTCTTGTGAGGGCAGCTTCTTTTAAACCAAGCCAACTTCCAGTACAAGCATGAAAGCCTTTAGTCCGTATCACAGATGCACATAAAAATCTAAAAGTAAAGAGGAGAGACTGGAACGGTCGCAACCGTCTGCACCAGAGGCATATTCAGGAGAAGCAAGGGGACACGCAGGGTGAGGGTGCTGGACGCCCGCGAGGCCCTGGCTGCACCACCGCCCCACCGGCGCCGCACCGGCGCGTCCTGCCTCGCCGCACCACGCAGCCTCTCACCCCGCTCCCCGTGCCAGGCGCGTTCGAATTCATTCTCGCTGCCTGACAGAAGTGACCTGCGAGAAGCAGCTGACAAGCAGTCATTTCATTGCTTCATGAAAGACGGCCCTATTCTATGCCATTCGGGCTGGATTTTTTGCAAGAACAAGAATGTGCTGTTCCAAATGTTGCACTCAGCATCTTGGAATGATGCCTCTGATCAGGGGCGCCAGGGCTGGCAGAAAAATGAATTATTACACAAAGACGGTGTCTTTGTCCATTTCTACTGTTTAAGGGAAAGATGCAGGCACTCAACCGACCGCTTGATGCTGTTGTTTCTGTAATATTCAGGACCCTGCTAGATTTCCGGCACATAGACATGACCAAACTGTGCTTCTGAATCAAATGTCAGCCTACTTGATTCCTCAAAATGGTGGAAGTGACAGTGTATGAGAGATGCTGTGCCTGCAGTGGGTTAGAAATCACCCTGTGGTAGACAAAGACACACTAAAGCAAGGTTTTGCTCAAAAACAGCAACAGAAGCATGACTTGTGATTATTATTTCTATAGGTTGTTCGTTTTTATCTCAAAATTGTTCATGAATAAATGGGATTTTTTTTTTTTTTTTAAAGTGCTTTGCCTGGAAAATAAATTGTTTGCTAAATCATAAATATTTGGTCTTCTTCCCAGGAACAATCACCTGACTTCCTCAGATCAGACAAGTACTTAGGCTGCCCTTGGCTCACACCCAGGTGCCTCCTTTTATAAAACTGAACGCTATAAATCGTATTACAGCAATTATAAATATACCCATTAACAAATGGGGAGCTGTGAAATTTCATGGTGCGAGGGGAACCTCAATCCATCCCACTCCTACCAGTTCGATGCCAGTGCTGGCAATAGATGCCCAGAGCCTGGAGAAGGATCACGGGTCAGCGGGCGAGCACCTGAAGAGCAGCACAAGGAAACCCCAGCCAGTGAGGCAGCTTCATCGGGGGCCCGACTTAAATGCCTCTGTGCAAACGCACGTAGCATGGGGAGTAAACAAGAGGAGTTAGAGACGTGTGCACGCCTGCAGGGCTGTGATCTTATTGGCATCACGGAGACGTGGTGGGATGGCTGCTATGATTGGAGTGTCAGAATGGAGGGATACAGGCTTTTTAGGAAGGATGGGCAGGGGAGATGAGGAGGAGGTGTTGCCCTCCATGTCAATGACCAGCTGGAGTGCATGGAGCTCCACCTGGGGATGGATGAGGAGCTGACCGAGAGCTTATGGGTCAGGATTAAAGGGAGGGCAGGGACAGGTGACATTATGGTGGGGGTCTGCTACAGGCCACCCGACCAGGAAAACCAAGCAGATGAGGCTCTCTATAGACAAATAGGAGCAGCCTCACGTTGACAAGCCCTGGTCCTTATGGGGGACTTCAACCACCCCGATATCTGTTGGAGGGACAACACGGCAGGGCATAAGCAATCCAAGGGGTTTCTGGAATGCGTCGATGATAACTTTCTTCTCCAAGTGGTAGAGGAGCCAACGAGGAGAGGTGCTATGCTGGACCTTGTTCTCACCAACAAGGAGGGGCTGGTGGGGAATATGAAGCTCAAGGGCAGCCTTGGCTGCAGTGACCATGAAATGGTGGAGTTCAAGATCCTTAGGGCACCGAGGAGGGTGCACAGCAAGCTCACTACCCTGGACTTCAGGAGAGCAGACTTTGGCCTCTTCAGGGATCTGCTTGGTAGAGTGCCATGGGATAAAGCCC
>NW_009226402.1:26537-26998 GCF_000690835.1 Fulmarus glacialis | reverse complement strand
ATAACCCCCATTTTTAAAAAGGGAAAAAAGGAAGACCCGGGGAACTACAGGCCAGTCAGTCTCACCTCTGTGCCTGGGAAGATCATGGAACAGCTCCTCCTGGAAGCTATGCTAAGGAACATGGAGGGCAGGGAGGTGATTCAAGACAACCAGCATGGCTTCACCAAGGGCAAGTCCTGCTTGACTAACGTAGTGGCCTTCTATCATGGAGTGACTACATTGGTGGACAAGGGAAGAGCTACGGATGTCGTCTATCTGGACCTCTGTAAGGCCTTTTACACGGTCCCTCACAACAACCTTCTCTCCAAACTGGAGAGGTATGGATTTGATGGGTGGACTGTCCGGTGGGTGAGGATGGACACATCTGGATGAGTAGTGGTCAATGGCTCAATATCCAGATGGGGATCAGTGACGAGTGGTGTCCCGCAGGGGTCCGTATTGCGACCAGGACTGTTTAGTAT
>NW_009226402.1:19054-26291 GCF_000690835.1 Fulmarus glacialis | reverse complement strand
GGGGATAAGGGGTTAGGGAGCAGCCTTGCCGAGAAGGGCTTGGGGGTACTGGTGGATGAAAAGTTGGACATGAGCCGACAATGTGCGGTCGCAGCCTAGAAGGCCAACCGTCTCCTGGGCTGCATCAAAAGCAGCGTGGCCAGCAGGTCGAGGGAGGAGATTCTGCCCCTCTGCTCCACTCTGGTGAGACCCCACCTGCAATACTGCGTCCAGGGTCCTCAGCATAGGAAAGACATGGATCTGTTGGAGTGGGTCCAGACGAGGACCATGAAAATGATCAGGGGGATGGAACCCCTCTCCCATGAGGAAAGGCTGAGAGAGTTGAGTTGTTCAGCCTGGAGAAGAGAAGGCTCCAGGGACACCTTATTGCGGCCTTTCAGTACTTCAAGGGGGCTTATAAGAAAGATGGGAACAGACTTTTTAGCAGGGCCTGTTGCAACAGGACAAGGGGGAATGGTTTTAAACTAAAAGAGGGGAGATTTAGACTAGATATAAGGAAGAAATTTTTCACAATGAGGGTGGTGAAACACTGGAAGAGGTTGCCCAGAGAGGTGGTAGATGTCCCATCCCTGGGAACATTCAAGGTCAGGTTGGACGGGGCTCTGAGCAACCTGATCTAGTTGAAGATGTCCCTGCCCATGGCACGGGGGTTGGACTAGATGACCTGTAAAGGTCCCTTCCAATCCAAACTATTCTGTGATTCTATGATTCTATGATCTGAAAACTGGACAGACAGGAAACTACAGAAAGAGGGACAAGGAAGATAAAAAAAAAAATCCACATAATTAAGACAGTGAGGTGAACCCCTCTAGCACACCTAGCCATCCCTCCCCAGAAACACACCATGCACCGTGATGCACTGGCTCATCACAGGTCCATTTCTCTAGAGAGAACTGCATTGCGATTTATCATGTGCTTCCACGAGGTCTCAAAGGATGCTCTCATTAAAAAGACTGCTGGAAATCCTGTTGTTTCAGTGCTGCCAGGTAGATTCCTACCTGCTGGCACATTCCTCTCACCTGCTTCACTGAACATCTCCCTGGCCAAATGGCTCCCTTTCCCCTCAAGCTCTCAGAGTGCAGCACCAAGCACGGTCAAATCACACTCTTTAGCACAAACGTGGAGTGATTCCTACTTTATATATGTAAAACTGAGATCTCCAGGGACACAGGGCAACTTCATTCACTCTTCACTCATCCTGGGATAAAATACAGAACTCAGGGTGCAAACGCTCCCCCTGCACCACCCAAGCCCTGTCTCCTTCTACCACAGGTAAATACATCCTGTCCAGACTAGGCTCCGTTTCGAACGAGTCGTATTTCTGCCTCTGTTTTTTGACAGGAACAAAATTGTGCTGTTCCAAATTCTGTAAATGGAAGTCTGCTGCAGAGCCTCACTTTTCCTACAGTTGAAAAGTTTCTTCTAATTTCTAGCCTAAATGTATTCATCACCAGTCTATGCCCTGCTGTTCTTGTGCCAAGGCTATCTGTTAGTTTAAATTATTCCTTCCAACACACAGGGCAAACCTGTTGGTTTTACAGACTGCAATCGCATTGCCTCTTTGCCATATGCGACACAAATCTTCTTCTCCCCTTGTATTACCTTTTCATTAAAGCAAACCGTCACTGAACATATTTCTAAGTTCATCCTTCTTGAACATGAGTGACCAGAACTGTGCTCTTGATTCCAAATACACAACAGCTTTAATGCCCCTCTCTATCAACTCTACAAATAGGACTGCATTCGCCTTTTCCCCAGCTGCATCACAGTGGCATCTCATGCTGCAAAATACAGTACAGGTTTTCAAAAAACATATTGCACAAGATTAGCCCAATCCTTTTCTGCAATAAAATAACTGAATTTGTAGACAAAACAAATGCAGTAAGTCTTATCTGGACCAAGCCACTAGCATCTTTTTCTGCCTCACTCCTCTCTAAGTTATGAGCCCAGTTTACAGCAAAGTGGATTATGTTTAATCCTTAGGTGAATAACCTTGTACTTGGTACCATTCCATTTTATAACATTTCTACTGTTTAATCTTCAAGGTCATCCAATTCTTCTTGCACAATATCTTGATCTTCCTTTTATTGATGTGTCTCACAACTTTGTGTCAGTAACAGAAAGCTATTTAATTAGCTCTCTCCACTTTCTGAGCCAAAGTCACTAATAAAAATATTAAGCAAGACTGGTCCCAAGACTGCTCCTTGATAAAGTCTCAATAACCTCCCTCCAACCTTTCTTCCCTTTACAGTATCGCTTCCTGCCATCTCCCTGTTATCCAAGTGCTTGTACTACTTGCTAATCCCTGTCT
Source organism: Fulmarus glacialis (assembly GCF_000690835.1). Lineage (NCBI taxonomy): Eukaryota > Metazoa > Chordata > Aves > Procellariiformes > Procellariidae > Fulmarus > Fulmarus glacialis. The sequence continues at coordinate 23,980 of NW_009226402.1, read as the reverse complement.
TCTCCAGTTTATTTACCTCTCTGAATCATGGCATCAAATAATTTCTGTTTCTTGCATTTCTTTGCTAAAGAGATCAGTAATTTCATTACTTAAAGGTATCATACAAATTTGGCACAATCTCTGAAAACCCTATGTTGCATTTTTTTCCTACTTTGCATTTATTCTTGCTCATTGTCTACTTCTCAAATCGGTCTATAGTCCTGCATATGTACTGAGGTTAGATTAGCATGTCTGCCTGTCTCTGAGATTTCCTGTCTTTAGTCAAATGGTGTAAACTCAGACTTCACAGATTTATTTTAAAAAAAAAAAAAAAATCCTTATTTCCACACTAGGACTTCATGTACAAATTGTAGCAGAATTCTGGGAAAGATCTAACCAACCCCTCAGACATGTCCACTAAATCCTCAAAGTTTTGCATCCACCTTGAATGTGGTAGTTGCCTCTCCTACCTCAGAGCTACTAGTCACCTTCCCTTTGTTCACCCCAGGTACTGAACAAGGATGGGAAAGTATTGGCTTGATCAGGTCCAACCGAATTGTCTTTCCTGAAAAGAAAGGCAAAGCAGTTTCTTAGTTTTGGAGCTTCACCAACGTTACATTTAATTGTAACCCATCCTTACTGCATAGTGCATCTCCCCTGTCCCCTCACTGTTTCCCCGCTTTGTAATTATTTGATCGCAAGATCATTTTTCTATTTGCTTTACTTCCCTTTGCTTTGAGTCTAGCTCAAGCTGGTTTTTGACAGTTCTTACTTTCTCTCTAGGGAGCCATGAGGTATTTCCCTCTTAGTTTTAAATCTTTGTGCCTATTTAACCTACCCTGTTAATTTAGACCTGGGGCCTAAAAATTCTATTTCTGCTTTTAAAACTTTTTAATGTCAAAAGCGGGAATTACCCTCTGGGATAAGAGAAATATTAAGGCTGAGATTCTCCAGTGATCATGTTCACCATAGTTTAAACACCTGTCCTGAATAAGACTTTTCCAACTTAATTGCCCCAAAGGTTGAGAAAAACAGGCAAAACTCCCAGAACAAAACCCATTCATATTGCTTCAGTCCTCAGTAAGTGTCACATTCTGATATTGTTTCAGTCTTAGAAGTTGAGCAGTTGATTGTCTCCATAATTAACTCTTCCACTTTCTCTCAGTGGCCAAGGGTGAGCTCCATGATTATCTCCTAAGCAAGTAGTACGTTGGCTCACATTAAAGTCAGGCATGCCTCCCAGGGATCCCACAGAATGAACAACAATAACAAAAGATGACAAGACCCAGGAACATTTTTTTACTACTAAATTCACATTGAAAGAGATGGGAAAAACCGAAGACACAAGGTTACAGTTATTGCTTGCTCATTAGCTCTGCTTAAACGTTTGGGAACTCACATCCATTACCATCACTCATTAACAATTTCCCTTCCAGATACACTGGACAAAATGGGCAAAGAGGTATTTACATCAAAGCGAATTCCCTGTCCTCAAAGGGCTTCTGACGCCGCGTTGCACTGGAGCGGTGAGACCTCCATTTAGCCAGGGAGCTTGGGCCAAACCCGATGGCTGCTGTCTACCGGGTGCTCCCACGCAAACCTGAGCTCTGGCAGGTCTCCGTCACTTCTAATGGGCAACAGCTCCAAGGTCAGAGTTAAACTGCCTCGCACCCTGTGGTGCCCCAGGCTCCCAGCCTGCGCTTCTTCAGGCTCCTCTGGAATTCAGTGGAGATTATTTTGCAACAGCAAATGTCTCTTCTGACAACTCACATCATATAGTAAGTGGGGCAGAAAAATCAAACGGTACTTTTTTCCACTATCAAGTATCCAAGAAATGTATTTAAGAAATGAGGAAAGTGAGTAACATTTATATCTAAATGCAGGAAATAGAGTTCCCTCTTTCATACGCCCTCGGAAGAGTAGGGAAAATGTGCCACAGAGGCATCTGGAGGGATTTCAGGACTTGAGTGCTTTCCATCTGGGACCATAAATAAAAAAGCAGCACTGCAAAAATTTTCTATTTCTAGACCAGACAACAAAATTACCTAGCCCAGAGCCATTAGATGCCAGAATGAAAAAAGGTATCTGACTAAAACAGCCAACTATTTACATTTTCATTTTTAATAATTATTGATCAAAACCGAGCTGCAATTATATGCAACAGTAGCTAGGACAGAATTGGTAGTGCATGCCTGCAGATCAGCCAAAAAGAACAACGGTCTACTACAACTACAAATGGCAAATCCAACATGAAGTACCGACACGTTTGCAGGCACAAAGCTGAGATGCAGCAACTTAGCCCAGGCCTGATCCTGCTGCCCGTGTGTCCACCACAGTCCTGCCCCTGAGTGCTCCAGGAGACAGCTGGTTAGCACAACTGCTTGCATGAACCAGCTATGCTGCTTAAAAGACTCCAGTATAGCTGGAAGAAGCAGCTGACACGAACTCTGGCAAGAGCCTACCGTTATGCTGGCCAAATCCTAATGTTTTCTCAAAAACCCAAACAAAGCAAACCAAAATTCCCGCTGCAGTCAAGTGAACTCTTGTACAAACATGGTTAACCAAGGTCTTTCAGACAGTGACTGTTCTCCTCTTAGACCTCTGGCTCATTTCTGGAAGCACTTCTATAATTAATACTAATGAATTAGAATTAATCTACCACTAAGACTGGTGCTTTGGAAGCTGCCTGGGCAATACAGATGCCCATTCCCCTCCATTTTTAATGGGAACTGAGCATCCCAATGCCTTAAGACCTTTCTTGGTTCCCACTTAGCACATAAACCCCTTTCCTTGATAAAATGCCCTAACTGCTTGGCACAGTCCTGCCACGGAGACAAAGCAGAGTAGTGACCTTCCTCGGAAGCAAAAAGTTTTCCCCAGGCCTGCTCCAGGCAGAGAGGACTGGAGCAGGGACTGCTGCTCCCAAGAAGCCGGAGCAGGACGGCTTTCTTCAGTGCCGACAGTGGCACACGCCCTTGCCTGCCTAACACACGCGCGGTCAAGCTGGAGAACATCTTTAATGAGCCACTGTGCCAGCTAATGTGAAGGTTTTATACCCAATAAAGCAAGGGGTAAATGCAGCTTTTAAATGGAAAAGATTCCCTCCTATACAAACATGCATCATCTCACTATAGAGGGTGATTCACACTTATTGCATGCAGCGTGAGGACTAGATATTTTTGCAAGATATACATCGCTTAAAAAGTGAGAATAATTTAGAAATTGTTTAGAAAAACACCTCCCTTGAAACTATGTAGGGTATTTCAGGGTAATCCCACCTTCACTGTTTGTTTCTCATCTTCAGGGTAGACTGGCCAGCTCAGGATTCCCACACCCCGCTCCTCTTGTGGGACTGTCACTCAAATCATCCCCACCTCCAGTGGTGAAGCGTCCAGTCCCCAGGCCTCTTGCAGTGCAGTTTCCTTACTCTAGTTTGGCTCACCTGAACACAGCCAGAGCGGGAATTAAAAGAAAAAACCTGCAAAGTGACTAGAGCAGGACTATGGTCCAACTTAAGATTTCAGTTCTTGTTTCTCATTCCCTGTACAATTCATTTCTGATTACGACTGGACAAACAACATACTACAATTCACCACCTCAGTGGCCTGGGGACGGAGTGGATGGATTACCATAAATGTTCTTCTAAACAGACTTCACAGTCTGGTGCCACCAGGTCACGGAGGTAGTTTGCAAGGCTTGAGCACCGTTAACAGTTTTGACTCTAAGGCAACGCACGGTTCCTGGCAGAAGCAGCACCAAAGCTTACACTGCTGTCACTGCACTGAAGAAATTATCCTTCACCCATGTAGCATTGGCCTTGTCTTAAGAGAGGATGTCATTTCCCATCTGTAATCTCCAGAAGCATTTCCGAGTGGCACTTGGATGCCATGTCTGTAAGTGCTGACACCAAAGAACAACTTAAATTGAAAGATAATGGGGTAAACGTTGGCTTGTATATTGTATTCCTTTTCTTTTCCTTGCAGAGTAGCACTGCATGCAGAAGGAGTTCTGCACCACAAGTAAATCATCAGCAAAGAGCACCCCAGTCACACTCTTACTCACAGTAATCTCCCGAGGTTCAGTGTGCCACACAACTGCCTGGAAGTGAAGAAAATTCAAAAGTATCCTTTCACAACAAACTGCTTCCCATTCTAACTTCACGTATGTTTGCACTGCCTGCCTCTGCTCCTAAATTGAAGTTGATTCTTGGATACTTCCAAAAAAACCCATAAAAACTATTCATGAAAAAAATCACCAAGGTTTATGCAATCTTCATCTGAAGGTGCAATTTACCTGAACTTTATTTGAAGTAATTACTAAAACATGAGATAGGAAGGACATTAGACCATCAGTGCTGGAAATATTTGGCATTTTTCAGGAATCGTTCGAAAATGAGCCAGGACTGAAAGCTACAGCAGCTTGGATGATCAAGCTCCACAGCTCCGCCACTTTACACAACACTATTATAAGGGGGAAGGTGTGGGGGGCCGTGCCAAGAGGACCAGACTAAATCTGTTCCCTTCACATCTACTAAACCAAAGAGAAAAGTGCCCCAAAATCACAAGTCTCAGATTCAGCTATGAAATAAGGTGCATGGAACTCTTCGCACCAGGAATCGATTTGGCTTAATATGTTAAGACTACATAAACAAGTGGCCATGGCAGCTGGGCAGTTTATTGCCCCCCCTCAACCTCTTCCAGCGTAGACATGAAGCAGCAGATATTAACCATTAGAAATTTCCACCTAAAAAAAGCAATAAAGGGTAGTAGTACCTCTAAGAGCTTATCCATACGGGAATATTTCAAAACTATTTCAAAACCAGCTAAGAATCTATACCCGAGACACAACAGCTATTTTGCTTTCACTCCCCACCTGCACACTCCCCTTTCGTATTAAGGATTCCGCTTTGCAGTTTAGCGTCTGAAGTGATTATGCCTAAACCACACG
>NW_009226402.1:0-19031 GCF_000690835.1 Fulmarus glacialis | reverse complement strand
AACGCAGCGGGGGCAGAATAGTCGTTTCAAAACCGTGATTCCCAGCTAGCTGTCTGAACCAATAAACCCGAGGAGAAGCCTTTCTCCTGCATCAAAAATGTAAGCAGCAACGGACCTACTGGGTGCCCCCTAGAAATTGCTGTCGTGTACATGCATATAAACACAGGGGTCAAATTATATCTTTCAAGGTGATGCAGAGATTTCATTACTTTGAAAATTATAGAATCCAGTGGAGGTGAGTCCTTATTAGATGGAGTGGTCAAGTGAAACACATCATTTTATTCATGATGAGATCGTGACTGTATTATCAAAAAAGCCTACAGGTCTCAACTCAGCGTTCCCTAGTTTTGCTGCTCTGGTTGAAACCGAGCCTCCTGTTCTTTGGTTTTCCAGCCTTCCCTCTTCCAACCTCTGAGAACGAAGCCCACCAGTTTGAGACCTGAATGCTCAGTTTGGTGACTCAGTGCTCAGGACATTGACCTGAGCCGTACAGTCATGGTGTGAAGTCAGTTTTGGGCCCCTCACTCCAGGAAGGACATTGAGGAGTTGGAGTGTGTCCAGAGAAGGGCAACGAAGGTGGTGAAGGGTCTGGAGCACAAGTCTGAGGAGCAGCTGAGGGAACTGGGGCTGTTTAGCCTGGAGAAGAGGAGGCTGAGGGGAGACCTCATCGCGCTCTACAACTACTTGTAGCGAGGTTGTAGCGAGGTGGGGGTTGGTCTCTTCTCCCAAGTAACCAGCGATAGGACGAGAGGAAATGCACCAGGGGAGGCTTAGACTGGACATTAGGAAAAATTTCTTCACTGAAAGAGTGGTCAGGCCTTGGAAGAGGCTGCCCAGGGAAGTGGTGGAGTCAGCACCCCTGGAAGTATTTAAAAGATGTGTAGATGAGGCGCTTAGGGACATGGTTTAGTGGGCATGGTGGTGTTGGGTTAACGGTTGGACTTGATGATCTTAGAGGTCTTTTCCAACCTTTATGATTCTATGATTCTAAGTCACAGATATTTTGGAGCTAGCTGGATCCGATGTGGTAAAACGGCACCAAGGACTCCTGCCTTCTGACCTACCTACCGAGATGTGGGGAGAGAACAGAGAAGACTGAAAAGGGCTAAGAAATCTGGTAACTGGGGCTTCCCAATTCCAGCCCTTCCTGCGGCTTACCTCATTGACGACCCTCAGCCGATCATGCGGCTCCTCAGTGCCACTGTTTTCTCAGCTGACTCTCAAGAGCGTTAGGAAACTTGAGCACCTTTCGGTCTGAATGATACACAAAATAGCTCTGGTGGGTTTCCAGAGCCACCGGGAGCACTCAGGTCTTCAAAAGACTTGGAAAGTGTCAAGAAACAACGTGCGTGTGTGGTATATAAAAACTTGCATGTTTTTGTTCGGTGGTGTGACAGACCCAGTGGAGCTTGGGTCAAGTAGGAATGCTGCGGAGACGTGTAAATGCCTCCCTTTGGCACTCTTCACTCTGCACTTGGGTCTGTGCAAGCCCTCTTGTCTGCCTGCGCTTCTCCCCATCTGTACCCTCCCCACACACTCTACAATTCATATCAGCACTTGGAATTTCAGTGCTGTTTGAACTCCAAACATCTGCCACCAAATTATTTCTCTCGCCTGGTTCACTGAGCAGAGATTCTGCATCACTGAACTACAGAGTTTATCCACCGACAACAGGCTTACCACGGCAGCGCTAACCTTTCACAGCTGAAGTGTGCTTATGTGAGGGGAAGCACCCAAAGCACTCTGCAAAAAAAAAAAGAAAGGGAATGGTTCCTCTGACAAGTACAGAGAGCTGCTTCCCTTCCCCAGCTCAAAAAAAACCCTCGAAGCAGGTATCTGATACAGTAAGTGGTCCATTAAATTGAGCCAGCCGCTAAATGACAGTGGAACGCCTACAGATGTGCCTGTTGTGTATGCAACAAATTGATTAAGGTCCATGCTGTCACAAGGAACAGTCAATCAATCCAGAAGGGCTGGCTGCTAATTTCTAGCCAGGAGGAAGCTTCCCCACTACAGGGGGGATTATGCAAGCCTGAATCTACAGGCACGCTTTTCCCTTGCTCCCTTGGCAGAGCAACGGGCATACAGATAATGCTTTTAAGTGTCCATTTACTGATTTAAATTAGAAAAAAAAAAAATCCGAAGTGCTTATGACATCTACATGAATGCAAAATGAATTCATCATGATTGGCGCTATTACAATGAACAGCAAATGCATTCATAATGGCAGGACATTTAAGAAGTAATGTGTTGCTGGATCCCTTGTCTATAAAAGTGATAATAAGATAATGGGCGCATCACATAAATTTAAGAGGAACTCCAGCACTGGCAAGCTGCTGCTTCAAAGGCTCAAAAGAGAAATACAAGTGCATGTGGTTTTTAGCACCTCAGCTGCAAAATTATTGTTGCTCTGTACTGTAATGGATCTTTTTCCACCTCTGAATCTGAGCCATCTAGACCACTTTCCAGTGCAGAAATGTTTCCTGTAGGATACTTGCTACTGCCTTATCCAATCCAATTTTCAGACATCTGAAAAGAGAGGCTTTCGACCACTCCCCTGGAAAATTTTACAGTCTCAGAAAGGTTAAGGATTGGAACAAGCGCCTGTAAATGAACCCAAATCTCTTTTCTTAATTTGTTCATCTACAGTCAGGATTAGATCTGGAAGACATCTAAAGCACAGAAAGTTTCCTTTCCACTGTTACATCAAATCAGCCGGCAAAGAGCAAAGTCATCTCACTGAAGGCAAAGCCCTAGTTACTAAGTGCAAAAAAATGTGAGGGGAGTGTACGAGCGTGCAGGTACAGACTAGTAAAGCCAGAAACATTCCCTGGGACAGGTATCCAAAACCTCCCCTGCAAATGCCATATCTGGGGCAGTCTCAGCTTCACACCCTGAAACCCTTAAACTCTGTTATCGAAAGCCCACCTTAGTAGGTACCTCTCCAGGAAAGGTACACCAGCAGGGCACGCAGCACGCAGCACCCCATTTCAGCAGCACGCAATTGCCTTCAGAACAAAAGGCAGGGAAGATGAACAATTTCTGCATCTTTCTTCTCTCCTTTTTCTCCTCTTCAGGTGTGGGAGGAGCGTGTGGCTTTCATGGGCACGTAGATAGCCCAGACACAGGCCCACCTTTTTAGGCTTTCCACCAAGAAACAACAAAAGAAAGCCTGGGAAGAACTGCCCCATACCTGCATTGCCTTTCCGGCTGCACCCACGGGCTGGTGCTCGTGCCGAGGGCAGTGCAGCAGCAAAGGAAACCCTCAAGCACGCAAAGGAAACGGGGAGAAGTACGCGGTGGCAAAGCTTTCAGCAACAGCTGTAACTAAATCACACCACCAGCAGAAGTTGTGCCAGCATTTGGCAATTCCCTTTCTCCTCATCCCTATGATCAAAGATTAAAAGCGTCTCAGGTAGCTAGCTGTTCATCACAATTTGGCTTAAAAATACCCAATGGGAAGCAGAGCACGTGGAACTGGTGAAGTAAATGAATGCAGCGCCGCTGAAAACCAGGTGGTTGCATTGCTCTGTACCACCGGTGTTGATTTTGGCTCAGTGCCTTCAGCACGTTATGGAAATCGGAAGCCTTGTGGCCCTCCCCACAGAGGACGTGAAGTCAGCTCTCCCGTGAGCCTCCTCGGGTTTGGGAGGTACCCGCAATCCACAATAAAACGGCTCTTTTTTCTACTCCTCTGATGTTGTCCCTTACCTCCTCCCTGTGATGAAAAAACTCCGTTTTTAACACGGACAGCCCACAGCAGGGTAATGGAGTTAGATTGTCCTATAAACTTAAAAAGAGCTAGAAACTCTTTACATTTTTGTCCTTGAAAAGGGAAGAACCATTTGCTGGCGCTGTCTTAAGACGATGTTCCTGAGAATGCTTTGACAGCAAAAGCATTTATAACCTTGGCAATTTTATTTAAAAAATTGAAAGCTCAGATGCTAGGAACGAATAGTTTTGAGCTCTCATACACAAAAGCAATCTCTACGTACAATCTCTAATCTCTTCATTAAACTTCTATGAAAGTTAGTGGTCTTTATGTTTTAAGCTGCTTTTGGAAATAGGTGACTAGGAAGACGTTGTTCCTATGTGATTTTAAAATGTGACTCCATCTACAACCAATTTCACAAGAACTCGGTAAACTAACTTGAAACCATCTCCCTCTCATATTTGTTACAGGGTGCTAATACACAAGAGACACTCATTCAGCAGCTCTGCTTTTGTATTTTCACTTTGCTTCAACATCCATGTTTTTGTAGAAGAATGTCACGCTACACCCAAGCCATGCATCAGGCCCAAAGAGACACTGTCGTGTGTTTCTGAAAAGGGAACCAGAAAGTCACCAAGAAATTCACTTGCGAGCTGCGGAACAGCTGCTATTGCTCAATAATATACAGAATTACTGCTACAGTGAATTCATAAGAAGGAGGATATCCTGCTTTGTGATTTTTTGCTGGCTTCCAAACCCAGTATAAGAGAAAATGATGTGTCACACAGTTCTCGCACCGTGTTTCCAAATACAGCCGCGAAGCTGCCCTGCTCCATTTCTGAACGCCCTAGTGAGTGGGAACAACCTGAGCCGGGCTTTCTGCTCCACATCGGCAGAGGCTGACGGCCACCCCTCGAGGAACCGCCCGCGTGCCCAGCTAAGCCCAAACTGTGGGGCTTCCACACTCAGATTTATTTCTCCTGTTGTCTGTCCCTGGCTTCTGGATGCAGAGGGAGAATCTTAAAGTTGTTCTTCTTTGGAGAGAGACTATATTTGCAGGACACGGTTTTCCCTCTTTCAGAGGCCAACTCCACTACCGAGGCAAATGAAGTGCAGGCAAGACAGGCTCTTTCCGAAGTTCGACAAAAAAATGCACAGTGCCAGACTTCACCACAGGCACGCACCGAGGGTAGCGTATCACACTAAAACTGTAGATATTGCAGAGTCAAACCACTAAAAAAAAAGAGTTATCGGAAACTTTTAAGAAAAAAAAGTCAATTTGGAAATCCTGCCAGGTACTCAAGCTGGATGTCAAATTACAATCAGCTGAAAAGTTCTGTCCTTCCAATACAAGAACCTTCTATAGTCTTATTACAACCCAGCTACAACAGTGGCCGAGTATACCTTTTGCACATTTCGCCCCAAATCTCTCTCACTGTGACAGTAAAACAAACCAGTGAAAAAACCCCAAATCTAAATGCTATGCATGCATCCTTCCTGTAATGGCCTTCCCTCTGCTTTATTGTGCACAAGCGGACAGTAGAACACTGACAAGAGAACATGCAACAATACATGAGGCACAGATAAAAAAAAAGTAATGTCTCCAAAGAGCTTGACAGGCAAATCCACGATACCGTGAAAGCCAGAGAAAGAGTTAAAGCCAGAGGGGATCGGGGTGGCGTGACTGCCAGTTTAACACCCAGAGGACCCTGAGAGCAGAAGGCAGGCAAGCAGTTCGGCACGTCACTTGTCTTGTGAGACAGTTCACCACCTCCCATCCTGTGTTACCAACCAGCCACCCTCGTGTGACAGCTTCTGGCCTCGACTAGCCTAGAATGAATTTGAACAGGTATCTCAAACCCTCGTGCCCCACGCAGAGATCTTGCTGGATAGATATGCTTTGGCTGAGCACAAGTTATGGATCCAGTGCAGTAGCACCAGATGAAATTCCTAAGCTTGACTTCTGGGGATGCCAGGAGAAATGATCTCATAGTCCCTTCTAACCTTAACGCGTGGTAATTCACTGAAATCACGCCATTCCCCTTACTGACTTCTTACGACTGCAATCCAGTGGAGCCTTTACGCTCACTTTACTCTAAGGAAGCATTGCCTAACAAACAGCAGCAGAGTTAATTTGCCTTAGCATTGAAATCATAGGTTAAGCCATAAATAACACTCTGGTCTTCGAGCAGACGATGAAGCAATGTTTACAGCTTTCAGACTAAAGAAACATGTTCAATGTTTTTGTTTACTTACTAAAGTGGAGTGCTATCTCTGCTGACACAGACTCTGACCTGGTTTATCTACATTGAAAATGCAATTGCATTACTTACTCTTTGGCAAGAGAGACTCTTTTAAAATCAGACATAACAGTAATACATTAGGGGGAAGAAACCGAGAACCTCTGAAATCTGGAATTGAGGTTTTGGAGTGGTGAGAAGCTATACTGGCTATCAATTCCTTCCACACTCACCAAGGAACCTCTGATCATCGGTGTTCAGTATTTAGTGCTGTTTTAACAAAGAGAGGATGAGCAGATACGACAGCATAATTGGAATTCCGGTACGCCTGCAGCTGGCTAAAAGAAAGTAATCAAATATTGTGAGGCCAAAGGAGCTATTTCCATGATTTCCCTTTCCAGAAGTATGAAAATCCTATTTGCAATTCAACTGAGAGACAGCAGTATATTAAAAAACTAAAAAAAAATTGATCTTTTTCAGTTACACAGCTGCTTCACTCTGAACTGATAAATCATTGTGGCCTTTAAGAAAGGTATTTTGGGGAAAAGGAGAAATTATTACTCTCCCTTGCCCAAGAAGCATAACTGTGGCACTAACAGGATGACTGCAAGCCCTCCTCTGCTCACCTCAGAGCTCTTTTGCCCCGACATTAACGTGCTTATCTGTTCAGACTGTAAGATATTTAAGTTATATAAGATACCCTTCAAAAAGCATTTCTTGGGCATCGGGACAATCTTGTGCTCTAAGTTTTCATGAAGTCCACCAAAGTGATGTTCTCAGGCATGCCACCCTTCCGCTGGCTCAAACTATAAATTAATAACATTTAACACACAGTATCTTGCACAAATACCTCAGTACATTATTAGCGTACGCAGCAGAAGTGAAGGCATCGTGACTCTGCAATTTATCGTACCACTTCTACCTATGGATGCGTAAGAAGAATAACCATAATGTTACAACTCGGCACTATATAGCTCATAAGCAAATTGCATCAAAATATACTTCCTAACTGCAGCTCATTACCACTGCGCTGAAAAAACTTTCAACCTACATAAATTTGAAGTAGCTTTTCCCTGCTCCTATTTCTGCATATTTTCTGAAAGGTAAATGAGATATCATGAAACGGAGAGGATAAGCCATGCTTTCTTTATTTATTTTAATGCTCAACCAGTTAAACACACAGCTTGTATGCAAAAGAGGTTCTGAATTCCCTTGGTAAACTATCAAGGGGTTTTACACCACTGCACTCCATTACAATAAATCAGTGCCTTTCAGGTAAAAATCAATAGTGACATTCAAGACACTATCATCTGGCACACCTCCCTTTTTGGGGTGGAGTGGACTTGTGGTTTTAACTTTAAAAATATTTCTAGACAGTGGTAGAGAAGGGTTAGCACAGGGCACTACGGGACTGGACTCCGTGGTTGTTTGCACATTTAGCTCAATGACAGGGATTCCTGACCCATAACTGAGGTGCCTCAGCAGACCGGCAGTGCCGATAATAAATACCAGCTGGTTTTCCTCTTCGGCACTGGTCAGCATCTCTCATGTTTTATGTGGCAGCAGGAGACCGCCCCTCACACTCCGTGCTGGAATGGGGGAGCTCCCAACCTTTCCGTGCCCCGGATGTTTCGAGATGATGTTTACAAGTAGCACAGCAGAGGCAAAATCAAAACAGATGGTAGACAGATGTGAGCAGAGTCGGGAAGGGGAAAGCTGCCTGGAAATCTTTTTAGCTGTGTCACTCGCTGGCTTACCCAAAAACACCCCACGGGCATCAGCAGGGAGCGGAGGAAGTCTTGCACAACGAGAAAAAGCATCTGCACCACTACATGATGTCCCAGAAAGGCCTGAATTTTCACACATTGATCAAACTACAACCAAACCGACAGCACCTCTTTCCATTTCTCTGTATTACCATTTCCCTCCCCTTCAGAGCACAACGAGTCGTACACGACGGCAGCACCTCGCTCCCTGACAGGGGGTGCAGACCTTGCTCCAAAGGAGCTGGAGCACTGCACAAATAACCATTAATCTTAAATGAGCTCTGACATGTTATAGATAGACAAAGAGAAGCAGAGAGTGGAGGGTCATGCTTACAGTCATACAGGAGATAAGTCGCTGATCTAAGGGGGGATGCCGGGGGAGCTACCTGCCTGCCCATCCTCAGCTGCTGTGACCACTGCTCCAGGCTCCCTCCCGAATCCTGGGGTTTCGCTGCTTATGTACAACATCTGGACAAAGCAAAACGGGCACAGGTTATCCGCTAGCTATCAGGAAATGAGTAAATGTCAAGTCTCCAACTTTTTAAATGAATTCTATTCCTGTATGCCCTTACCAGACAGCAGAAGATAATTTATTTCTTTAGAACAAAAACTTGAACATATCTCCCTAGCAGCCTTCTGCATTATGACCCCCACACTAATCTTATTAAGAGAGAGGTTACTGGGTTCTTTGTTGCTGAACAGCACATTAATGAGATCTCCTTGAAATAATCCCATCTCTAATATGCAGGGAAAATTACATTTTCCAGCGTAATTACTATGTCAGTCAAAACCCCCAATTCCATCATTAATTGCTTTTCTCCAGATTCCAACAGCTTCTTGTCAAGCAGTAAAATTCCAGGAAGAGGAGGGGGAAAGAAACCCAGGTAGTTCATCTTATTAAGGAAAATCAACAGTGGCTCTGGGAGGCTTTGCCTGGCTGGAGTCTGTGGTTTTAACGGTGGGAGCTGCAGACATCCCGGCAGGTTGGTCAGAAGTAGGTCACCTCGTTAGGGCACTTCATTAGGGCATGTCCATCTGCCACATCTCCTCCCCAGACCATCTCAGCTGCAGCCTTGGGGCACCCCAGCGGCACGCGGCGGGGCTCAGCCCCGGCAGCCGCCCATCAAGCCAAACTGCTCTCCCCGCGAGCCGTCAAATCTCATAGATGAGACAGGGTCAAGCCCAGTCGCATCTTGAGAGGGCTGGCCGAGGAGAAACCGGTGCGGCAAAGGGGAGCCTGGTAAACTGGAAGGTGACACCCATGTCCTTCTGCTCAGCCCTGAGCCAAGGACCGGGACAACAAGAAGGAGGGAGGTACACGCTGTTATCTTTTACATCAGACACAAAGACAGAGGCGTGACCAACAGAAGCTGCTCCCCAGAGGGTGTTTAACATCCCCTCGGGGCAGGGGAGCAGGGAAGGGGCAGGGAGGGCCAGGAGGGATGCTGCTGGGCAAAGGGGGGAGGCGAGGTGTCACAGGGGGAGCTAGACCTACCGCGGCAAGAGGATTTGTACCCCCATGACAGCGGGGTGACCTGGCACCTGCAGCCCTGCCACCGCCTTGCTTGCACTCGGTAAGGGCGTTCAGCTCCACTCTTAAATTGGAGGCGTTTCCAGTTTGTCTTAAATAAATAAATAAATTTCAAAGGTGGTGGGCTCCCACCTTGCCAGCTGGTAACAAAAGGGAGCTAAAGATCTCTTTGAGAAACTAAACACAGGTAAGTGCGAACGAGGAAGCTAAACCTGACACCTGGCTTGTGAAAAATACAGCCATAACTTCTCCATACTTTCATCTGCAATAAAAGCGTAAAGTTTTGTCTGAGAACGAAAACATTGTAAAACAATAAAATATTGGTCTTCCACAGCCTCTATCAGAAAGTGGGGTTTACACGAGAAGATTTTATGCAAACACGCAAGCCAGAGTTTGGGCCTCAGTAAAACATTAACAGCTTTGGGTCAGTAATCATTTGTCAGGTGCTTTGCGCAGGAAAAACAGGTAGTTATCATTGTATATCGCTGCCAAACCGCAGCGGGGTTCTCCTCTCTCCCCACCCCAGGGCTCTTTAAGGATAACTGACAGAGCATCGCTTTTAGTTCAGGGGAAGTGTCAGTCAGCTCCAGCTGACACACACCAACTCCCCAGATCGGGTAATTGCAGAAATAATTCTGACGCTACGTACACACCTAGCGCCTTACAGCGAGCTCCCTCCCACCCCAATAAGCCTGGAAAACAGTACACAAGAACGAACATATTTCTAATGAGCCCTTGTTTGCTAAGGAACAAGCAAAGGCGGGAGCAGAAAAAATAAGATTCCTGGGGCAAAAAAAAAAAAAAAAAAAATCTGAGAAAGAAGGTATTTGAAGGAAGGAAATAAGAAACCAAATTATACCTTTTTAATCACTTTTCACCAAGGGTGAAAACAGGAAACAGTTGCAAAACGTTAACAAACAGAAAACTTACCCAGCAACAAAAAGCTTACCTGCAGGGAAGTCCGGGGAGTAGGGGCCCGGAAACAGCTGCCCGAGAATAAAGGAATAAGGGGACCCCTAACCACCGAGATACTTGAAAAGGGACAAGGGGGGAAAGAAAAAAGAAAATAAAAGAAAATAAATTACACAACAAGGACAGCTTTATTCTGACCAGGGACAAACAAGCCAGCTAAGAGGCTTCCAGTCCACTTGACTAATTGTTGAGGTTCTGTTCTGCCAAAAGCAGAGGAGTTGTTCTTCGTTAAAGTTTACCCCCTGAAAACTCTCCGTAAAACCCCAGAAGTGCCACCCAGTACCTGTCCCACCTAGCCGCAGCACATACATGGGTGGAATCACTCCTCTCCCTGCAATTAGACCTCCCGGGGTTCCTGTGTGACTTTAAAGCAACTGCACGGAAGAGAGACGTGCCCAGACCTCCTCTTCGTCTGTGCCACATGGTCTTTCCCAACAACCTCGAGCGAGTTTGCCATGTAAGAAGAGCAACAACTGAAGAAGGAAAAGCAGCAAAGCCTTGGCCACATTGTGAGCCATATGTAAGATCCTCAAGACAGACAGACCAAGCTGATCGCTAGTGCTTACAGCCCAGCAGCAGGCAGCCTCCCCGACGTCTCTGCCTTGTTACCACACAAGAGCCTTATGCATCTTATATGCAAATAAGCTACTTCAATAAGATACATAACGCCGCCTCAATTGCGGGATACTAAATTTCTCCATTTCAACCATTTTTAGTAAAGAAGTTGCAGACACAGGAGACACACAAGCCCCTCTTGGGGACACACCACTGAGCCTATTTTCTCCCACCTCTGTTGTTTTATAGTCCCTTTTCCCAGGTGCTGACTGAGTTGCTAGCGAGGGTACACCTGGGTGAGAGTCAAGAGGTTTCTCAGCAGCAGCCTTTAATCAAAAAACCCTTCTTGCTGAGAGGGCTTGACCCACCCATTAGCTTCTCCTGCAATATCCCATTTTATTACGCTACACGTAAAACACAACCCCTGGGGAAGAGGAGAAGAAAACCCTGGGCCAGCAAACGTCCTTTCCTTTGTCCCTGGCCGCTCAGCCTCTGGGAGGCAGCTGAAAACAGAAACTCCGCGAGGAAGACAGGAACAAATCCTCTGTTTGCTGGGCGAGCGTGGCAGCAGGCGGCTTCTGGCGGCCGCAGGAGACTGCTCGTGACCCAGCGAGGCGGGTTAGGGCCCAGGGACCAGAGAGCTTTAGGCAGTGACCTACCTGCACCCGCTTGGCTCTGCCTACATCCAGGGACAACAGGTCAGTCCCTGCAGCTTTGGGAGAGGGCAGCCCTCCTTCCTTCTGCTGTTTGACGTCTGGCTGTCAGCAGCATCGCTGAGACTGTCATCCCGATGAGCTGTGTACGTGCTCCGAGGGGTGCTGCACAAGGCATGGCTGGGATTTTAAAAGATACCTCCCAAGCCCAGAGAGACTCAGTAGCAGAGAAAAGAGCACCCACCTCTCAAAAAAGAGTCAGCAACATTAACTGCTACTTTGTCACACAAATATTATTTATTTTTTAAATAGCTGAATCAACCTTTTTTTTTTTTTTTTAAAAAAGATGCTGCAGAAGTAATTCTGACATGGCCAGAGACCCCAGTTCAGCCAACACAAGGTCTGGAGCAGGATTTGAAACTGGAGCAAAGCTAGAAGGAGGTTGTAGCGAGGTGGGGGTTGGTCTCTTCTCCCAAGTAACAAGTGATAGGACGAGAGGAAATGGCCTCAAGTTGCGCCAGGGGAGGTTTAGACTGGACATTAGGAAAAACTTCTTTACTGAAAGAGCGGTCAGGCCTTGGAACAGGCTGCCCAGGGAAGTGGTGGAGTCACCATCCCTGGAAGTATTTAGAAGACGTGTAGATGAGGCGCTTAGGGACATGGTTTAGTGGGCATGGTGGTGTTGGGTTAACGGTTGGACTTGATGATCTTAGAGGGCTTTTCCAACCTTAATGATTCTATGGTTCTATGGATGCAGGCCACCCTTTTTTTTTTTTTTTTTTTGCAGCAGCATTTGGATTAGATAGGAGAAACGACAGCCTTTCTCTAAGACCCCTTCAGCTCTTTGCACCCCTGAGTACAGACCCTTTGTTTGGGGAATCAAATTCCCCAAGTTCAGGGGGACTTCTCGCCGCGGGGCAGGGGGGCACTCACAGAAGCTTTGAATCATGACGGCTGCATGAAAGTATGTTGAATGTGCCTTTTTTCCTGTGTACCTGACTCATTAACTGCTTACTTAGAGATAAATCTGTGGGGTTTGGGGGTTTTTGCTTTTTAAATACCATATTATATCAGAAGGGAAAACTCGGTATTTCAGAATGATTAGATTACTTTAAGTTAGTGAAGAAAAATGAATGCATTTAAGACCTCACTCAGGCCTGTACCTCCTGCAACTCGAAATGACAGGACTTTGACAAAGGTGCCACAATGTAAGTTCCCACATGAACTTAAGTGATTTTATCTGATTTTTCATTTTTTTACTCAGCACAAAGTCCACCAGCTGGGCTGGATCATAAAATGAATATGAAATTTTATTATGAACCATATGATACCAGCAGGAGCAGAGAAAGTAGAAAACTGCATGAATGTTTAATATTGGGCACTAAAAAAGAACACTTTCCCCTTCTCTTTTATTTATTTTCTTGGGCTTTTCTAAAGCTGAGATGTCCCTCAGCCTGACAATCACTTCGATGATGCCCTATTAACAGCAACAGCCTCACAACCAAACCCACACAAATCAAGAGTCCACTGGCCAATAATTAAAATGGGTCAGACCCTCATTACAGATTTCTGCCCCATCCATACTGACAGGTCACCCACTGAAAGAGCCCTTGTACAACGCTCTTTGTTAATTATGTGCAAAGTGGGCCGAGCAACATTTGAAAACTGAAAATGATGTGGTCATGAAAAAAATTGCCTGGGCATTTGAAGAGTCAATCACATCTCTGGCAAAAATAAAATTAACAATAAAAACATGACCCTCTCCAAGGACTTTTATTTTATCTGCATGAACTTGTGGGCTTTCAGTTCCTAGCTGATGTATTGACTATTTTTGGATGAAATGCCTGATCATTTATTGCTAAAACTCTACTCAACTATTAAAATGAAAATATATCAAAAAGAAAGCTAGGTCAGAGCAAAGCACTTCAGTCAGCTAACCATCTGTTAGGTGAGAAAGGAGCACCACATTATAACTCCTCAGTAAAATCCTACCTTTAAATCAGTTTTTTGATCCCTTCGGCTTCCCTATGGTGAAACAACAGACGCTAATGCCAGCAGTACCAAAAGGCGCTACCAGCAGCTCTGAAAGGGATGGTAGGGCAGTTAGTGTTGGTATCGAGCTCAGTGACTCCAGAAGGATATTGTGTCAGGGCACTGAGCCATTCTTACTAAAAAGTAATTCCCAGATTTCATAAATAATTATCAGATGCTTTCTGCCATAAGTCAAGCCCCTGGAGAAATCACTGTACATACCCAGAGACAGATGTTTACTGTGAAATTTTTCTCCCCATGCTCCATCTCTTCTCCCTCCAGCCACTACTGGTGACTCCACAGCCACATCCCCAGCAAGCGTTGGAAACCCCCTACAAGGGAGGAATGCTCCCGCAGCCCCTCCAGAGCTTCCACACAGCAGTCTTCCAGACTGCCCAGAGCAGTGCTTAGGCACCCCAAAACCCCACCTTGTACACACAAACCTTTGCAGCACAGCCGAGGAGAAGCCTCCAAATAACCACCCTACCCCATACTTACCCACTCCATCATGTCCCAGTGACTTGCCCCACAGCCTTGAGTAAGGCTCACTGCCTGACCAGTGCTTTCCGTGGGCAGGAGGGAACAAGCCCTACACTAGCTCTCTTCTGCTCTCCTAAGGTCTGTGTGCACCTATCTCCAGGAGCTCTCATGGACCAGAGAAACCAGTAGCTCCCTCTATAGGCTTGGTCCACCTGAACACCATTGTGGTGCACGGTTGGCTCTTTCCAAAGACTTTAGGACCAGAACATACCGATTTCCGTGTCTTGCAGGCCCCCTCCATCACCCCACTGCTGTCTGACTAAGGGCCGAGATACCCTGGAGTCTCACGTGTTGTTTCTACAAAGATCACAGAACTACTGCTATGGCTGCCTAGAAAAAAAAAACAACATTTTGTCTATCCCCACTTGCATAAACTGTGGGTAAAGAAAAGGCCATTGTCACTGCTGCTCAAAGAAAAGCACTTGTCTCAACAGACTATTATAGAGGGACAGGAAGGAGAGGAATTTGTCTTGTTGCTCAGCCTAGTTTACTCTGAAAGGTGACACTCAAGCAGGCAATGTTGCCACTGGGAAGATCGATGAGAGCATCTAGCACTGCATGGAAATCGCTCAAGCAGCAGCACCCCTCTGCCAATGGCTTTTGGCTCTCCACCGTGTTCAGCCTTCCTGAAGAAGGATACCCCCCCACCCTGTCCCTTCGACGTATGCCTGTAAGCACGGCATTGTGTCCGTTCCTGGGGTATTTGCCACTCTGGGGCAATCCATCCTCTTCTCAGCAGTGTTTCAAACATGTTCATGAGCCTGTTTCTTGCCATTCAGGGCTGGGAGCTCAGCACCAGGCTGGTCAGGACTCTGGGCAAAACAGTCAGTATTTGGTTGGCAATACCAAAGAGACCTTGGTGAAGATCAGAACAGGGACAGCACAAGGCTCCACTCTGGTTTTAGCTACGGACCTGTTTTCCATCCTCAGGACACTGTGGGACTTGACCATTGACACCATTGCACAGGTTATCCATGAACGCGAAACATGCGCCATAATCAAACAGCCGAGCGGCTAAAGCCTCTCTGGTACAGAGGACGGTGGCTGAAATATCACTACGGGGAAGCCTGGCGGATCGATTATATTATATCACATTACCTCAAACCTCCCCTGAGAGGAGCAGCGAGTTGGACTCAATGATCCGTATGGGTCCCCTCCAACTCAAGATATTCTATGTTTCTATGGGCAGACGCAGGAGGGCCAGCGCAGCTGCACCAGCAACGTGTGGAGTACGTCCGCGTACCACGCATGTTCTTGGAGTGGGGTCATCCAGACCACGCCAGAGGATGCTACATAGGGATAGATCGAGCACTCCTGAGGTTTGTCCATGGCATACTAACTAGGGTGCTCTCAGGACGTTGGAGAAGTTGCTTCAAAGCCTAGATGATGTAGGCATGGCCTGAAGACAGCTACCAAAAGCTCTGTAACAGAACAGACTGGAAGTTATTGGTTTCCCAAAGCCTGAGCTGCTTTTGATAAACAATTAACATCGAAAAGGAAGATAGCCCACAGAGCCCAGAGGGACTTGCACTGAGGCATTTACTGAAAACCTGTGACGCAGCTGCATTCCCTGTGTGCTCTGCTGTTCTCCAAAAAGCAGAATAATGCGCTGCCTGGCTGCCTGCTGCTCTGAACAACCCTCTCAGCTCCTCTCCACAAGAACACCACCACAACCAGAGTAGGGTGCCTCACTTTGGAGAAGGACAACTGACCAGCTGTAGCTTCTGCAAAATCTCTCCTCCTCAAAGACAGTACTGAACAACATAACCAAGAACATACAGGAGAAAGAAAAGGGCTATTGGCCTGGGAAATTGGCCAAGAAACTCTCCAATCTTACTTTGGCTTCTGCCACTGTTACCTCTAGAAATTTAGCAAAACTTCCTAGTCTCCATTTCTCTATAGGTCAATTGGATGAGATTTGTCTTTTGGGAAGTGGCTCGAGTCATACACGCAACATCAAGCAAAGTATTGTTACTTGGGTTTTTATTACTGCCTGCTCTGAACGCTGATCTTCTTTCCATTTTTTTAATTAATGTGCAAAAGGTATGCTTGAAAAGTACGCGGCATGTAGGCAAGTCCATTGAAGATGCTAGGAAGATGCTAGTAAAAAATGAAAGCACAAGAATTTATGGAGAAGATTGCTGTTAAATCCAAACGATCATAAATTAAGATGGCCTCATTAAATCAATACAATAAGCAATTAACAGACCACTTCACATGTTCTGTTTTGGAGGAGAATCTGTCAGAAGCATGCTGAAGCTTACAGAGTGAGAGGCATGATTACTGAGCTGTTTATTCTGAAAATGAATTTCTACTTTGTCTTATTAGAAATTAAGCCAAAAGAAAAACTGCCTAAATTTATACAAAACACTTTCATCTTACATGAGAGGAGAAGAGGAAAAGGACTCAGTTTATCTGCAGTGTGCAAGGACTTCATGAGCCAGTCCTGCATGAATGCCTCAACACCTCTTTGAATGACGCATGGCTACACGCTCCCACGTCCCGTGCTTCCCTAGCCTCATGCCACATGCCTGTGTTTCTTCACACGTGCACTGAAATTAAGATAATGCAACAACAGAGCAGTGGGCCAGTGACTGAAAAAAGGAAAGAAGTGGCTGAAGTAACGCTCTTGCTCTTTGCCCCACAAAGTGGCTGGAGAAGCACTTGACGTGTCCAACGTGCAGCAGTGGGCAAAGGATTAACGAAACAGATGCTTCAAAGCAGAAGATGTTGCTCGGGTCACCAGTATGGATGCTTTACTCAGTGCCAACTATCACTAATAAAAATGCTACAGTTAAAGTGAAAAGAGAAGCCAGAATCTCCTGTTATGTATACCTAGGGAAATTGGGAACTATTTTGATTTATTTTTGAATTACACTGTTCTCCCCTCAGCGTGAGAAGAATCAGGCCTCTGTTCCCAGTATGGGAAAGCTGATCAGCTCTACAAGAGCAGGGCGGTATTTCTTAAGCTAGGCTATCCCTGCATGAGGAGTCCTGGCATAGGAAACACTGAAGGACTGTATTCTAGCAACTGCAAACGCAAAGATGTTATCGCTCGAGTTTCCAATCATTTTGTGCCTTTTTTTGTATACAACTTACTACTAAAGCAAAGTATGGCTTATACTGGGGACAGAAAAAGTGACATGAGCATTATATATGGAGCCTGTAAGCTGTAATACTGCTTTTTGATATATAAAAGATAGGGTAAATACTTGCCTGTCAAATCAAGCAAACCACTTGCTTTTTCATCATCCCAGGAAGATTTTGTGCTTGGGCTGGTAGGCTTTTCCACGACATTTGCCATAGTTTAACATTTTCCCTTCAGATTAAGCAGGGGAAGGGTAAAACCAAGCTGAACAGAAAGAAAACTCAGGAAAAGCAGGAGAATAGAAAAATATTTCTTCAAAATAGGAATCTTCCTGATTAAACATCCACTCTTCAAACCTATTCTTTGCAAAAAATCCTTTTAAAATGACTAAGCATTAGATAAATCTCCATTTCCAGCCACATCAATATGTCCCCACTCAAGCCATTTCTGATGAAGCTGAGACAGAAGAAGGGCAGATGGAAAGACAACAGACAACTACTCCCCGGTGGCAAAGCTAAGCTATTAGCTCTGCATTGGTCTGTGTAAGGTGAACAGATTGTTCTGGTTCATAATTTATTCTTCTACTGGGATCCTGTACCATCTCTTTACCGTGATGGAGACAGCTTTAGCTCGGCTTGGATTCCCCAAAGGTAGTCCAGGGTTGAATGGGTGCCCAAAGTCACTTTTGGAGGTTATTTTAACAACAGAGATCGTCTTTTATACATAAAATTGAAGGCTTTTTGTAAGTAAGGCTGCAAAAGCAACCCATGGCCATAAAAAACGGAGTCCAATATCACCAAAATTCAGAGAACTCCATGCAGGCTCCATACACCGTGTGCTCTACCAGAGTGTTCAAGGCTCATTTTGTCCTTGTCAATTTTAGGCTGGTCTCTTCAGCTTTTTTAGGGATGTAAGTGATGCTTAGAATAACTATTAACTGGACCCAGGAAAATGAGCAATGTGGAAAGAAAGTATAGTTTCTGGCATACGGAAAGAAAGTATAGTTTCTGGCATACGGCAGTATATTAGCATTGCCAACACAGAAATGGCTAAAGGAAACAATGCTCTGAGATGAGCCATTTGTTATGTTGCTGAAAGGATTGAAGATAAATGGCAAAAGCAAAGTCATTCTGAGTTAGCCATTAAGGCAGAAAAATTGCCTTTTGCATTTCCAGAGGAGCTTTCGTCATGCTACAGAACAGCAATAAAACACAAAGCCGACGCAGAAACCAACGATATAAGGTGCAGAGAAAGGGAAAGACCAAGAACATCAAGGAAAAGCCCATCTCACGAAGGGCACATGTTAACATTCATACAAACTTCTGACTTCAAAGGTTTTAACTATAAGATACGGACTTTTACATAGAATAGATCATGTAAAGTAGAAGGGTGGTGCCTGCTAGTTGGTGCCTCTTCCTACTAGATGGAACCAAATGCCCTAGCTCTTGGGCCAGCACTTCCCACTTTCAGACAGGCTTCAGTCTCCACAGACAACGCACTGTGCCTACGGAGAGGGTGCAGGAGGGGTTATGGTGGCAGGGGAAGACTTTCCAGAATTTCCAGAGTTCTTTGCTGGGATGGAAATAGCACAGGTCTCCCCACCCAATGCTGTTTCATCAGTACCTATGGAGTCAGACTGCCTTTTGCAATTACTCCTTTCTCTGCTGCAGCAGACAGCCTCACTGGCAGCTGCCACAGCCCAAGTAAAAAAGGTCTCATATACTCAGTTACAAATTATTTCTAAAACCTGTTGCAAGGTCCCTGGGTGCTGCAGCCTCTGATGCAAATTTTGCAATAGTTTCAGCCTATTTGTGAGGCTCATATTTAAATAATAGAGTAGCTCTTGATTTCTTATTTTTTAAAGCAAACTATATATATAGACTACATAGAGAGACAGAGACTATATCTGTATATAGTGTGTTTATATATTAATATATATACAG
>NW_009226401.1:23911-24192 GCF_000690835.1 Fulmarus glacialis | reverse complement strand
CCCTCTGGATGGCATCCTGTCCCTCTGGCGTATCATACTTTGAGGTACCCTAAGTCCCTTACAAGCTCATCTACAAAACAAAGTAGAAACGAACAGAAAAAACACGTTAGAAAAAAAAAAGAGCTCTGTGTATAATGCTCATATTACAAGTGAAATCTTGCAATTGTTGAGAAAATAGATCTGTGGTATTTCAGTATCTCCTGATTAACTGATCGGTGAAGTTACCAGGGAATGCACAATTCCGTAATTACTGTTTCCATAAATAAGCAAACTAAAAAACC
>NW_009226401.1:0-23899 GCF_000690835.1 Fulmarus glacialis | reverse complement strand
CCCTATAACAAGCAAGTGATTAAACATAGGTACAACTTGCTATTCTATCAAAAGAGAAACAAAAGTATAAAATAAGCCAAAAATGAGCGTGAGAGAAGCAGAGAGCTTATAAACACTTACTGGCTTTCCACAAGAAAAGTTAAAGTGGTGGGAAGGAACATATAACCTATAAAATCTGAATTAAATGCAGTCCCAGAGCTTTTGCTCAGATTTGTTCAAATTCCCTGCTATGGACATCTTCCAGACAGCTAATAAGGAAGCCAAAACATGGATTCCCAATTTTGCATAGTTTGCTGGGCTTGGGCAGAATTTAACTCCCATTTCTGGAATTCGTTCTGTAGGCCTGAATTCTTCACATTAACCTTGTGTTTGACATCCACCTTGGACATGTGATCCATAAAGTGATACGGTTTAGTTCTGAAACTAATGCTATCTCACATAACACTTACTGCCATTCCAGGCTTGACTGTTTCCCAGGCCTTTTAACAATTTACATTTCACCTCTTGGGAGCGATATAAAATGGACAGTAGATAAGCTTACAAAACAAATTGTTTTGCCTTGAATTTTTCAATGCCATTATTCTGTTTACAGATAAAGTGCAAAGTACAGATCACTTGAAGACACTTTTCTTTACATGCTTGCTTCTGTATCATACATTCATATCATACTCACTTCATCTGGCTATCACAGGTAATATCCAGTCTGAGATAGCAAAACTGGGTCCCTGAGTAGAGAATGATGGCATCCTCTTGTCTTCAGGTTCCTCTCACAAGATCCCTGGTAAGCTTCTACAGACAGGGAGAAACTCCTCCCGCGACAATTTATTTAAGTGAAGCCTCCCTTCATAAACAAAGTATTTCAGAAACCACTGTATAGGGCAATCTACTAAAATGGGAAAACCCTGACATTGATGGTAACCTGTTCCTACCTGTGAACCACTTGCCCTTGGAATTTCAGTGTAATACAGAAATAAGAAAACAGAGAAAGCAAAGGAATCCTGCTTTTAAAACAATCATCAGTTTGACACAAACATGTACAAAAATTATTAAAACCCACCATAAGGTATTCATGCATTCTCAAATCCTCACAGTCACTATGATACTGAACAATTCCAGTTGTGCGGAACATAGGTGAGAGAACAAGCTAGCAAGAGTGAGCAAATCCATATAAATAGATTTTTGCAGTTGGTTGTGGGTATCAAGAGCTTAGAAGTATCTATTAATACTGACAGGCACAGGGTAGATACATATTGCACTGTCAAAATCTTGCACAATAAAGGGAGTGGGAGAATTCTGGCTAAGACACTGGAATTTTTCATAAGCTTAGATATTTGTTCTGAGATGGTAATTACTGTTCAGGTGATAGGCTTGTTTACAAACCTGCACTTAAAGAACTCAAATAATCCATAAGATATATTGTGAACTGCATGCAATTTAACCTACCTACCCCAATGGATAAAAGACCCGAGATGACCTCCTTAGAACTTGTAATTACAACAAGGTATGGTATGTTAAGCCTAACATCTACACAGTAAGCCCTTCTCATTGTAAAACTGCCAAGCTGAGAGATTATTGCCAGTGTGCCTCTGAGCTTCTCCTCCATGCCTTTTCAGCAAAAACAATGGCACAGAGCGAAGTCAGGCAGTGTATTATCAGGGGCTGCCATGCAGTGTTTTCAAAAAACATATGAAATCTAAAGCTGGGTTGTTTTCTTTGATGACAGCTGAGTAGTTACAGATTAAAGATAAATTAAGTATTATTTATTCATCTTACTTCAAATACAAACATTCTGCACATGTAAGTGTTTGGATTCTCATATTAGCTCCTGGCCTGCAAGACATATTTCCTAACAAAGAAAGCCTAAACCCACTAATAATCTTGCTTTTAGACTATCTGTGCCTCAATCACTCCTGATTGATTAATTAATTAATTTTTTTACCTGCAAAAACTGCAATATGTACAAACAGCTTTGAACCCAAATCAGTTATTAAGAAGTTCTTCTGCTCAACTTAGTTCTGAAAGTAAGCCAATTACATTAGTGGTTATGCAACCATCAGAGAAAACATAGCTTAAAGATACTGTCTTGCCTACACATAAATTAGGCTTAAAATACTCCAAAAAACAATTATATCACTAACTACTATTCCACAAAGGTGAACAAACAGGAAGTGCCAAGGTTGGGTCCAGAAAAAAAATCTTCTTACTATACTTAGAAAGCAAGGTGGTTTGATACATACGTAACCGCCAGAAGGAAACATGGATCTTTGCAATCCCATGTTTTCATTTTTTTTTTTCTCTCCATACTTTTTGGAGTAATACTTAGAGTAATACTAACTCTTCTTCTGACACTTCCCTCCCTCACAAACAGCAGAGGATCCACACTCTGTTCTTACCCCACTGACTTACTGTACTGTTAAGTGTTTTCTCCTATTACTGATTCTTACTTGCCTCATTCACCTCTGTATCATTTAACTGCTGTGTATGATCGGTATTATAAAAGGTCTGCTGTCACAAATCTGACTGTATTCAGTACTTCAAAATGCAACTAGACACAAAATTTTCTCCTAATCAGCCAGAGAAGTTAGGTAATTTCTATGATACTGTGCCACCCACTCAAACTTGGTTGCAGAGTCCACCATGAGGTTATTCCCTAAAAGTATCAGACAGGGTTGCAGCTTCCATTAGTTGCTACACTATGAGACAACTCCCAAGAGGTAAACTAATGCAAATTGCATTAAACTATACAGAATTAAACTACACCTGACAACTATTATTTTTTGACAGCATAGAACTAGTTTTCATAACTATCATGTGATTTGGGCAGATGCTCATTTAAAATACCATTATAAATAGTGTAGTTATAACTAATTTAGATTTAGCGACATTCATCTTACTCTGGGGAGTTCATATTTTTGCTGAAAATGCAGTGAATTAGTTGACTACTGCTCATTCTGCATTCAAACACTGATTGCAGTTTCTTTTTTGGCCTACAAGACTTCGGGAAATCACAGAAAACTACCACTGGGCCTTCTCATAAATTCACTGTCTATTCAATGTATCATAATTGCCTTCCCCAAGAAAAATCTAGATATACTGTGAGGTTTACTCGGGCATCGTTATTTCTAGGATTTAATTTTGGATTATACACATACTTCTATCCACTGAAGCCAGTCACAAAATTATCGCACACTTCTATGTGACCCAACATCTCACCTTGTGTGCCTGCACACCCATATACGTTGTCTAAATGAGGCAAGGAAAACCTGAGGAAAAGTAAACATACAAAGAATACACAAGAGAGATAAAAAAGTAACAAGCACATGGGAGTTTACACCTTCTCTAGAACGTTAATATTTTCCACAGGAAAAATTAAGAAGTTAAAAAACAGTTTATTTTTTAGATGGTCTTAAGGCACAGAATGCTCAAAAAGACCAAGACTTAAAACCATAGAACAGAAGGGGTTGTCTGTAAAATGATTCAGCACCCTGTGTCACATTGGTCTTGTAAAATAGCTATGTACAATCTGTAGACACTGAGAATGATTAAGCTAGTTATTTTTTCTTTTGAATTTCCATTCCTGATATTTTTGCTACTCGGTAGAAAAGGTAGTAATACAATTAATGTACTTAAAGAAGGAATGTCACTGAGAAATATGTTTATTCTTATATTTAAGACAACAAGAGAGTTACGTCATCACATTTGTTTTGCAAGAGACACACACTGACTATTTGTACTGAAAAAGGTTACAAATCTGGTAGCACTGAAAGCCAGCTGATACCTACAGATGTGGTTATAGCCTGATATGTAAGTTTGCTTTCTTTGCAGAGAACAGCATGTTCCAAGACACCCTAAGTAACAGGCTGGTCAGAAAAAGGCAGATAAATCTCTATAAATCCAGATGATGCATGAATCTTGAAAGATAACCAATTTGAGAAAGAAGCAGTAATTATTCTATGAGCTATGATTCTTCTCACCCCAATTTATATTTTAAGTGAAGCCTAGCAAGTACATTATGTCTTAACCAAAACATTGAAAGATTCTAGTTTGAAAATTGTGCACTAAATTCTGAAAGGCTGAAGAATTGTTTCAAGTGCCATAATCGTTGCCATTCAGAGGTAGTTCAAAAGTTTAAGAATTAACCACTGTTTTCCCCTTCTGCTTAGAATATTCCCAATATGAAGAATGAGAGTTCACCTCTTCCAAAGAATTGCAAATTCACCTTGAAATCTAATACTGACATGATTTGCCTTTTCAGTTGAACTGCCTGCATCAGCCATCACGTTTATGGCTAGTTTATTTTTTGAATGAAATCTGATCTTTTACTCCTAATTCAGCTCTTTCAGTCCTGTCAACCCAGCACTTTTACAAAATTTGCTTTGTGCCTGCACATGTGTAGCACAACTGCAGCATTTGCAAGCAAGACATTTACTCAACACGCAGTAAATATAAAGGCCGGCTTCAAAGTAGGCCCAGAGATGAAGGCTCAATAACATGCAGAAAATATCTCACCCATTTTTGGTAGTTGTCTTTTGGAGACAACGATTAACAGCAAAATAAGCAGGCAACCTCTGCATATTCCAAGAAAACTGAAGTCTTCTATTACTTTCATTTCTGGTATTTCAAAACAGCCATGAACTAGCACAGTTGTACACTGAGGTGTCAAGGAGGCTTTAAGTCCCTCTAATTAACTTTGACTAATGAGAAAATGCTGAGTCACAGGACACAGCAGCAGAAGTGTACTACTTACTGACCCCTTTTTACTGTATTTGCATTTGTCCTGCCACGAGATTTTGTTTGCTCTGAAACTCCGGAGATTTAGCACCTTCATTGTTTTCACAAGACCAAACAGGTAAACAGTGAACATGGGGACTAAGTCTTAGTCACCTGGTTAAACTTGGTGAAAAGAAGGGTGTCCTGTTGTGGCCCGCATCCTGCTGTTTGTTTTCTAATATAGCACTGGATAAGATGCAGTCTGTGGGCCTGATCCACTTTACCTGTGGTCAATACAAAGTCACACACACCACATTACATACAAACTTGGTATCACAGAGACTGACTACATTTTGGCCACAGGACAGATTTTTCCTCCTATACAAGGAAATGTCTAAAGAATGACGTACTTCAATATGCAAAAGCTATGTGGTCAAACTCAATCAAAAGATCTTTCATACTTTGTTTAATAAACTGAAATAAAAGAAAAAGAAATTGGACATGGGAAGTCTCTGTGAAAAACTCAGCTCTATTTTCCCACTCCTTTTAAAGATGTAAGCTGCTGCATAAATCCTAAGCAACTTCTCCATCCTCCAACTAATCTTCCAAAGTTGACAATTCCATTTTTTAACAGGAGGGAAAAAAGAAAAAGGCTATACGTACAACATAAAGAAATATTTTAATTATTTTTTGTTTCCCTCTTTAAATTAAAAAAAAAAAAGTATTAAGTCCTATGGTTTGCCTGCACTACACAATAGGAAGAGAACAGCTAATTCACATAAGCTAGTAGAGGCAGACACTAACATAAAAACTGTCATAATTCATGGGACATTGCAACTCTAATAAAGGTTCTTAGCTCTTTCTGACACCTGAATTAATCTACAAATACACACCATACAGAAAGTAATAGAGAAATATCACCTCTATTGTGATATTTGTGAAATACTTGACTTAAAAAAACAAGCCAAGCTTTCTAGCATTTCCACGCAGACAACTCACCTATTAGTGAGAACTCTAGCTTTTGCTTTCATTCCAGATATGATTTGAATTAATTAATTGAATATTTTAACTTTTCAAAACTGTTTCTTTCATGACAGAAGTTTTGGTCATACATAGAAAAGTAAGTTCTATTCCTAATTTCTATAGCTCTTCCAGGATTTATTTCCTGCATTCATACTCATTATTATGTGAAAGATGACCTATGGGGCCTCTGAACGGTAAAAGGGCCACCGTGACTGAGTCCAACCCTTATTTAAGACTTTGTGTTTCACCACACGAGAATGTACACGTGCTTACTGCAATGAATTCCACGCATCTAAATTATCCCAATCAAAATTTTTACATAGTGTTATTTACTCTGAAAACTGGTTCCAAGCTAGTTGCTAAAGAGGGCTGCAGAAACTATGCAAGACAAACAGAAGTTCCAGGAAGGCTGGTATACATCTAAGATGTTTTCACTGCCCTCTAGTGCAATTTTGGGGAAGGAAAAAAAAAAAAAGAATATTGATGTTAGCTGGCAATATGTGGGTTAAGGTATATCAAAGAAACAGGAAAATTTTTTAAGTCAAACATTGACTGTATCTCATATAGACAAACTCAAACTTGTGTATCAGCTACTCATGCATAAACTGCAATGCAGACACAATAGCAGAGAATGAACAACCTGCCCACAACCCTGCAGCGTACTCCCTTTGTAGCTAGCTTGTGCGGAGCTCAGTGCTGTCCCAAGCTGCCCAGAATGCAGAGTGGTTATTTTGGGAGCCTGTCACTGCTCTCACACAGACACATAGAAGACTGCTCAGTTCTATGAGCTCCTATTTGCACCTTGAGAGCACACTTTGCTATGAAATACTGTACATTTTTATTTACTAAACACTGGTAAAGTAATTCAACCTGGAAATAAAAATGGAAGTCACAAACCACCTTCTTTCAGTTAGTAGCAAACTATGTTTTGCCTGTTATCTTCTGTCTCATCAATAGTGTAAAAGCAAAGGTACAATGCTGGTAATTCCACTGATTATGCATACTCAGTCCCACTTAAAAAACTGGAAGTCCATGTCTGTAGTCCCACTGAAGTCAACACAAGTATTTGCATGGAAAAGGATCTAATCCTCCAACGTTAAATAACGAACCTGAGCTGCATAAGATAGCTATTTATTAGCTATTTGCATTAAGCCCTATTTTAGAAAACTGAACAGAAAGCTCCTTATCCCTACTGCATAAAGGTCCTGTCTGAACTATTTTTTTAATATTGGGAAGTAAAGGTTACATAATTTAACACCTTTTTGCTATTCTTGCACATGATGTTTATGATATGAAAATAACTTTTGCTTTACAAAGTAATGCTTTACTTGACAATCAAATGCTACGTCTAACTCACCTGTCTTTTTAAACTACATTAAGGTCCTTATATAAATAGATTTAAGATCTTAAAGGCTTCTTTTTCAGTTTTCTTCTACCTTATCTCTCATTAAGTAGGTATTCTTTGAGACATTTCAAAAAGTTTTTCTACAAAAACAACACATGTAAAACTGATAATTTTCAAAATTAAAATAAAATACTTCTAGTAGAATAAATAGTTTATAAAAAAGCAACAAGTGCATTCACTGGAATCCAATTAAGAGCTTTAAACACATTTCAAAAGCCTCAGGACCGGACCATGAACGGGGATGGTTAATACAAATTCATATGAATGATTCTTTATGATTCTTTAGTTCCTTTGGAGAAAGTAATTCTTTTGGTTTATGAAAGGAAATCAGAAAAATTTTGTAACATATTCCCATACCATTTCGTTATATGAACGTTTATCAATCCTCAGTTACAATGATGCATCAAATAAACATTTATAAACAGTAGACAAGGTAACTCAGCAAAATACTATTCAAGATCCTAATAATTTGAAAAGAATTGTATTAAAATACAAAAAAAAGATAAGCAAAAGTAAAGGACGGAAGTTCAGTATGATTGTTGTGCGATCTGGATAGTGTTAACATCAAGTATGTATAGTCCCTCTATACTGCTAAGTGCCCACCTGCAAATAAGAGATGCCATTGAAGCAGTTGTAAAACATTACATGTGGTAGACTCACGTTCATAAAAAACCAAAGCCATCTTTTAAACAAACAGCAGACATTCCAAGAGTCAACAAAATTGCTCTCCAAGGATACCACTGGAGCAATCTGCAGTTCCAACAGTTTAACATAAATCATTTGTTAATCGAAAATCCTGTGAAGACTTGTTTTGGAAAGGAAATGTAACTGCATGTCACTTACACTCTTCCTTCAAATACAGCCTTTCTAAATTATTTAATCATCCCCACCATAAATATTTCAAATACTTGTTATCATCCACTTTATTTTCCTCTTCATTCAAGCAAGAGTTTTCTATACCTGTATTTCTCATTATTCTACTTAAAGCATAAATAACTTTTTCAAAAAAATAACATTCACATGCCAGATACAAAGAAAACCTGCTATCTTCCGTTTATGTATTCCACAGTCATACCAACAGTGTTGAATATAGTGTTAGTATTGCTGTTAGCTCCTTTGCCAAATTTAGGAATATGTTATGTTTTCTAACACTGATAGAAACAATATGCTATTTGTGCTTCTTTGTAAAAGTTTGGAAATTTGTTGCAATTGCCAACAAAAGCATCATGAAAGAAGGTAGTTACCACTTTCTTTTGACTGTGTAAGCATTTCAGGTTCTGAAAGAATAAATTCATTTCAGTCTTTTCACCTCCACAGATCCCAACTTTTACTAGAAATAAAGAAAGTAATATTTAGGATCAGATGTTCATATACCATTGCATGAACGGAATTTCCTAATGTTTCCATCTACATATTCTTGTTAAATACTACTATATCAAAAGTATGGTCTTGTGACTGAGACACACATGTAGAATATGTGCTTAGAAAGACTTAGAATTTTTTTTCTTAAGAGGTAGGTCACAGAATTGTACAGCCTCAAGGCTACCCATGCCTCAAACATACCTGGCAGGAAAACAAAACCCAAACACATTTCTACTGTCCCTCCAAGGACAGTAGAGGACATGAGCTTCCACAAAATCTTCTGGCTTTAAAGAAGCCAAGGGTCCCAGGAAGGATGAGCATGAGGATCCCATGTTTCAAGCATGGGAGCTCTACAGCCACAGTGTATCTGGCCCAGAGATGAAGAGCACTTTGCATCACTCTTAGCAGTTCCTTTTCCAAATACAGAAGTGGTACCAGCAGCTCTTAAAGCAGCTTTCTACAGGCTCTATCAAGTCAGGCTGACCAGATAAAGGGTCTCTAAAGGAGCTGTCAAAGAGTCAAAAAGGACTTAAAATCTCTAAACTTTGTTAAAAAGGACAGTAGTAACAATAATTATGTTCTGTATCACATTTTATTTAATACTACTAAAGTCACCCCTATCTAATTTTTAAGTACTCGTTGAAGTCAATAAATATACGCCTATTAATTTTCTCACAAAATATTTCTAGAAACAAACTCATAGGACTAAGTACCTATCTGCAGAGGAAACATTCTAAAACTTCTCATATTCAGTCATATTACTAATTCATTAAAACCAATATCATGCCACCAAAAAGGCATAGCATGATATACAGCAGAGAAGTCTTGACCTTACTATGCTCTGTAGAATTGATAAACAGAGATCTTGTAAGTATATTCATTTTCTCTGGGGACAACTGGTAATCACAAACTCTGGGGCATTGGGTTGGAGAGGAGAGGAGCAAATACCCTTTGCCTTTTCATGAAAGACAAACATTCCCTAAAGGAATTAGCCTGTTAGCTTCCTCTTGTACATCGTCCATTTGATGCTCCCAGTTTCTTACGTTAAGTATTCCTTCCCTTCCAGCTTCTAACTGATTCTCTCACATTCTTACACTGAACTTTGTTATACAAAATTTAGGGGTTTGATTTGTTTTCTTTTCATTTTTGTGAAGCTTGCAAATCCTTTCGAACTCACTTTTGAGATAATCTTTCTTATTCTTTGCAACACCAGTAAACACATCAATGATCATCAACAAAAATTCCAAGACTTCAAGAAAATACATTTTCTTGATTTTTACAGCAGAAATACTGTCAAGACCTAAGAACATATTATGCAGACATATGACAAAAGTATTTTCCTTCTGATTACATGGGAAGGTAACACAAGAGGAAATTGAAAGCAATGGTAATTGCTACCTATTTTTCATCAACGTATCAATGACTAGTAGTTCAAAAATAATGCCTCTCATCCTCAAACCCACACTTTTCTGTCTCTATTGCACACACAAAAATTGCTCTGTTCAGCTTACTTTATTTTTTCTTCTTTAGACAGGATGTAACATGACTGGGTAAATAAGATTCAGCAGTTACCAGGACAGACAATCCTCAGCCTAAATGTTATAACTCCTTAGGATGACTAAAAATTCCCATAACATTTATTTACTTTTACAATACTGTGATTTTTAGCCTGGTACCATAGCCAAATTCTAATTGGAGCAATTACAGTCTACTTAAATTCTCCATCTAATTTTGGCTTTCTTCCATTCCGAACAAATGAGTATTACCGGTATGTCCTGTTAAACCTCTGCAAAAATTTAAAAGTGTCTCAAAACAATTCTAAAACTTGGAATACGGCTGTGCTATCATTTTGGAAATACGCCCAAATCAGACTACAACCTTGGAGAGGCCCAAGGCTGTACTTGTTTCAGGGACATAATTACAACATGATTAGTATCCCTTTGGTACTGCAGGGAGAAGTAGTTCTCTATTCCAAAGAAGAATCAACTGTAACTAAGCTCCAGACAGCAGATAAAGCCTTGCAAATCCATCTGGCAAATTCTTCCAACAACCACCTCTATACCTGTTGCTTCCAGTGAGGAAAGGTGTCACAAGATGCTAGCACTCCATTAAGTTCTGTTAAAGATCTCAGCACATTTTCTAATGACATGTAGAAGAGAACATCAATAAATACACACTCTCTTACTAATGTCTTTTAATAGGTGTCATCCATTATCCTGAAAAATGCTTATGCCCTAGATTTAAAGCTGTCCACCCACCAACCCTGACATGACTGCTTTGGCTAGTCTCCTGTCCCTGCTCCAGCCAGATATTATTTTGATTGCACAAACACCAGATACACTCCCAGTGCATCTTGCCAGGGCAAAAAAGCTGGCAAACCCTCTACTGTATCTCCCAACTTTAAAATTTACCACATGAAATATTGCCCTCATTAAGAATCTGCCCTCTGAAAAACAAGCCATTTTCTCTTTTAGAACATCCCTGCTTGGAAACAAAAGGATTCTCTTAAAGTTTTCCAGAAAGGCGTACTTTTTGGGACAGAAACCAAACCTGAAAAGCTTCAGACTACAGGAGATGCTCTGCTTCCTCCCTCCCTCTCTCAGCTTATGACCATGTGAAAACCTGGCACTGACAATCCAACCAGGTTTTTACACCATTAGGAGAAAAAGCACTACAGAAAAGCACTGATCACAATTCAAATAGACAACTCTTCTTCTCGTTTTCCTCACTCCCCAAATCAATGCAAGTCTTTCATATAAAAAGTAAAGCTATAACAAGAGGAAAATATGAGAGGGAATTGATACCAAGTGTACCTATTGTGCTTAAAATATACTTGATACAGCAGTATTCCTTACACTACTACAAAACAAGCACTGTAAAATATTTGTATGAATACTTACAAGCATATTGTGCCTTGTTAAGAATCATCACTTCTGGAACGAATGGAGGTGAATTACAGTAAATGAATAAGTCATTAAATCTAAATATTTATTTGTTAAATGTAACTACCATCAGTATTAACACAGAATTTAATCGAACACAGAAAAATGCTTTACAACAGCTACCACAAAGACTTGAGTATATAAAATGAGCTTACATAAATTCAGAGAAAAACATAACTCAAATCAGAATTCCCATATGTAATACAGTATCTATGGCGCTCCTCAAAAATTTATGTTCAGTTTGTGTCACACAATTAAATTACAGAAATGTATAATACTTAAAAACTAACAGGGCTGATTCAAAACATTCAGCAATAAACTGCTGTTACTCATTTTCCTACAAAAACACCAATAAGGTATGAAAAATTCCCATCAAAGATAATAACCACCAGTTACTCCTTCCACTTGATAATTATTCAGTAAAATATCCAATGCGAGATGGGTAGTCCCGGGCCGACCATAGACTCAAAAGATGCTAACCTCATAGCAAGCAATTTTGACAAATGTTTCTATTGACAGTCTCTCATAAGAAAGCAAAAACAACTGAACAAGCAATTATAGAAAAACAATGTTCCTGTAATAAAAACCACATCTAAAGTCAGGCTTGAGAGTCAGTGGCAAGCTACCAGGGCGAAGCCAGTATTTTGATGCATTTTATCTGTTATACAAAGTTCACAAGACTTCAGATTACAGAACTGCAACTCATAAAACTATTAAAGAAAAATTTGTTCCCTTCAGGGTCAAAAATATAAATATTTGTGTTTTAAAGAAGTTACTTCAGCAGCAAAATACAATAACAAAAGAGAGAGAGTCTCACAGTACATCTGGAAAGAAAACAAAAGAATTATTCAATGGAGCTTTCCATTTCTCCTCTCCCAGTTCTGCCCCCATGTGTACCAACCACAGCCTGATGTACAAGAAAGAAAAGGGAATCACCGAGTTCTCATAACAGCAACACCTGCCTTCCTCGGGGCTCACAGGATCACACTGTGATCACCAATCGATCAACAGGAAATCAGGAAAGCACAGCTGCTTCCTGATTCCCTTCACAGGAAAGAAAATAACTGAGTTCATGAGCAGCAGTAAGGGGAGGCTCTAGACCCCAAAGGCCTCTGGCATCCACGCTGACATAAAATCTTCCCGGTTATAAATTAACTGTTTAGACTGAAAACCCACAAGTCTCATATTTCTGCTGCTCTGCTTATTCTCAACCAAATCTATTCTAGACTGTTTTGTAACTATTGTCTTAAGTTCAGACAAACCTAAATCACACCAGTCTGCAAGTTACCGTTCTGTCTGAAACTTTTCATTTGGGTCTTTTAACTCTGGTTTCCAGTAACTCCACTTTATGGTCAAGCCAGTTGTAGCATTATTCAAATACATATAAATAAAAAACTAATACCACAATCTTGCTAGAAATTAAAACAGTCAACTGGCAAACAGAACGACTACTGAGAAAGACAGGTTGAAGTAAAATCAGCTGTTTCCGCACATTGTTTTCCCTTTGGCATTCTAGAGAAATTTAGAACTAAAGCAAGAGTTTTGCTAAACAAGATGCCCACTGCCCTTTGGAGAGCTATAATGAAAATCAATTATATTCAGTGCTCAGAATCCATAAATCTGACAGTCATACAAGGAATTATAAAAAATTTTTTAAAAATCTGTCTCTCATCAGCATATGACAGACATCAAGTTAAATTAACAATCCCGTTGTTTTTTCCAAAATTATTTATATGTATAATAGACTACATTTTACAGATTTCAATGCACAAATCCCTACTAAGGTGCAGCCATCCTTGATGGAGGACAACAGAAAATAGGTACACAGCACTCTATAGCACAGAGGAATTAAAAAGAAATAGGTATTTTCTATTACGTTGCTGATAATGCCCTCTTCTCTTCATAAACTATCTCTGCTACTAAAAGCCTTACCCTGTTCTGTGGAACATATGTATTGCCTCCAAAAATATACACAGTTTTACCGCTTAAGAGATGTTATGCATCTTCCTGCAATTTCTCAATTATTAAATAATACTGTTCTCCCACACTGCTATGCTACGTAATGAGTGCTCAGCATTTAGTTACTTTCTCCTACAAGACCTCATTTATTCCATAAATACAAATAAATGAAGGAGTCTGCTACAACCTGGCACTCATCTATAGTTTGAACATGATTACATTTAGGAATTCATACAGTACTCACTACTGAGACAAAAGAGATGATTATACCATAAACTGGAACAGTAGTATGTATAGGACTCTTGATTCATGTGAACCTAGTAAAATTACTCAACTAAAATGACTCAACAAAAGAGATGTCAAAGGATGCCAGCCTTCCACTGATGATGCAATAAAACAGATGTTGAATATTTAGTGTATTTCCATTATATCTTACTTGACCAATGTGGTGAAACTTTCTTCGATGCAACTGAGTAATTTTCTAATTCAGTATCAGTAGGCAAGACCATTGCCAACACACTTAATTGAAAGGTGTGTATATATATGTCTGTCACTTCAGAATGGAATTACAGCAGGCTAAATATATAACACTTCTTGTTAACTGCAGAAAGTGACACCTCTAACAGACCATGGAACCAGGGGAAAAGTTTGCCCAAATTTTAATCCAGTCTTACAATAAAATTATGGTCAAACCACAAGCTACTTGTATCCATTCTTATTTGCAAAAGAAAATACAAGTAATTTCTAGCATGAGTTACAAGAAAAATTCAGGTGTATAAGATGAACCACCATTATTTAGCTGATCTGATAAGCGTGGTTTTTAAGGAAAATTCTCTATGATTTTCTAAAACATGCAAAATTCTCTGAATCATTAGGAAGAACAATCCGGAGATACTCAGTTTAGAAATCAACTTAATTCCTTAAGCCCCTGACAAAAAGGCATTCCACAGAAATATAACTTCCTTTTTTTTCCCCCCTCAGACAATTGCTGCCTATAGTTTTGGTGTTTTCAAATCTCTGTTGTTTAAGAAAATAAGTAAGGACATAACATAGAAACAAAGCAATGAGCAATGAAGTCTGTGTAGAAAAGATCAGGATGGATAGCTACAAGAGATTGTTGATGCAAAGTTTTGTGCAATACTTCAACAAAATATTAGCAGACATGAGGCTTAACTTTGTATTTAGTTGCCAGGATATCACATGATTTCAAGTTTACGCTGTTTTATTTTAGTGCCATATACACTGAAATCCCTTGAGCATCTTGGAGAACTTTTACTTTCACAAAGATTAAAGATACCTGGCAGGACTTGATTCCCAAGCCTTGGTTGTTTCTCTCTGTGTGGCTTCAATTATTCACTGCTATAAGGCACTTAAAAGCTTCAGAAGGGCTGACAGCAGAGCAAAAGATTGGTTTTTTCTGGGAAAAGAAATGGGGACAGCTAGGGAGAGCTGTGATTTAGAAGGGCATTCTGATGAAACCCCAAAGAACAAAACACCTGTGCAGAACAAGCATGCATTTTTTGAAATTTACTGCTTCCTAGTACATACATGCACAAAGTTAGCAGATATTAATAGGTACTTTCAGCAGTTGTTGATGGGTTTTTTCCAAAATGACAAGCATCTGGGTTCACCACGATTTGTGATACTGAAATAGGTTGAAAAGTATTTAGAGACAAAACTGAACAAGATCAAACATTTCCTTCAGCATCAATAAATGTAAGTACTTTTCAAGACAGGAACTATTATTCTGATTATCTGTTGAAGAGATTCACGTTTGATAAAATTTCTTGATAAAGCACTGTATTTTAAGATTTTACTATGAGTTGAAAATGTATGAACAAGCAGACCTGAGATGGGAGAAAGATGAAAATCGGCAGAAAAGAAGTAGTGACTTCAATATGACATGATCTGCAGCAACTGAAATCTGCCAAGTCTATGATGCCCTCAGGAATACGGACTCACTCCACAGTGCCATAACAGCTAAAAGTTAATTCCTGATACACATCAATAGTAAGTCATAAGTCAACTTAAGGCTTACAACATCTTCAAGGAAAGTTTGGGATTTATCCACAGTTGGTGCCCTAAGACAGAACAAGTCATGCGTGGGGATAAGATCACAGGAGATACGGCACTAAAATGTACAGTTTGATAATTAAAGAAATCCATAGGGAACAGTGAATCAAGCAGATCAAAGCAATAAAAAACCGTAAGGCATCAGAATTTTCCATCACTTATCTCCTGAGAAAAAAAAAAAACAAAAAAACTGTGATCATACAAGGTTAGACTCACTCTAAAAATCAGTTATGTCACTGCTTAAGAAGTTCCTCTCACTCATTTTAAGTGAGTAGTCTAAACTTATGTTTTAAAGTTCACAAGGTGCAGGGTAAGAGATTTTATAGGAAAAGAACAAACAAACTGAACACCTATTCAAAACTGAAAAGGAATTGACAAGAAACCCTTGAGACACCTGGGAATTTGTTTTTTAGGATTTATATTTGTGTAACAGGACATACAGGTTTTTTCTGCTACCGAATGGTTCAAAATAGCATAAGTAAGGCTGTTTTTACAGGACTTTTATCATTGTTGCTACAAAACAACATGGAAACCATCATGCAAAATCCACTGCCACAAAATATTCAATCCAGGAAGTTTTGGAGAATAAACATCAAACCATTAATCTTTTTTTAACTAAATAGAGCGAGATTTGTCAACTGAGTATCTGTGATACCGAAGTTATGCTGTCAGGGGTTTTCTTGCTTTTAACATAGATAGAAAACACAATCTACATTCACTCTAACAAACCAGTCTGGCACTTATTTAGATTTAGAAAAAACCAAACCAAAACAAACAAAAAGAAAAAAAAAAAAGCCTTCAGTTACCACAGTTCATTTTCTCAGAACAGTTTCAGCACAATTGCTCTCCCTAGATTCAAGCCTACTTCTACCTTCTCTTTCTTGTAAAAAATTCTACACATGCATTGGGAAACAAACTATATAAAACATTTATATAAAATATTTATTTATATAGTTCTTTCATAATGTGAAAACAGAGTAAACAATATATACTAACTGATGATGAATTTCCCTTGATATTCACATGCATATATTTTTTTTAAAATCCTGCTATTTTTAAATGAAAACAATTATTTGCATGTTGAATAATCACCAGAAAAAACACAAAAAAACTGCATTTCAAACTACAGTCGTACTTCACCCGCAAATTCAATCATAAAGGAAAAAGCACACTTACAAATTAGAGTCTACTCAAAGCTTTAAAATATTAAATAGGAACAAAATACTTACATTATCTTCCTCCTCTGTATCATCATTGTCATTATCGTCATCACTATCCTTGAACCCAGGTGGAAGTGGTGGCCCAATGAATTCACCATCTTCATCATCATCATCAGTATCCCCAGCCGGACCTTGAGCAGAAGACTGGGATTGCATGGAAGGACCAGTTAACTCTTCATCTGAGCTATCTTCACTTTCACTACAGGCTGTCTCTCTGCATGGAAAAATTTAAAAAATTACTATTTCAAGAACATCGGCACTTTCACAGGAATTTTCAGATAAAAGATGTTGAGCACTGTCGTAAAATTGTAAACACTGAAATTAGCAGGAAAATGTAAACTAATTTTTATTAAGAGTGTGTGGGCCCACCATCATCTTGAAAGCACAAACAAAGCTTAAAAAAAGGAATACTATAGTGACAGACAGTTCAAAAAACTGGACAAAATAAAACGAAGAAAAAGTTAGACAGCTTGTAAAAACAGTACCACATCACTAGATTTCAACACCGCTTAGAAGCCAACAGAATATATTGTTACAGAGCATTTTCAAGATTCTGCTTCAAGCTGCTGCTTGTGTAGATGCTCTGCACCTCTGTTGGCTGGGTGGAACTCAAAACAGTAACTGCCCAGGCTCACAACCAGAGTGAGAACACAAAGCATGGCACTCACTTTACAATGCTGGTAAAGAATAAGACAGGATCAGGCACTTTTGACAAAGTATTTGATACTGTCACAAGTCTAGATTCTAAAAGTTGCATTAAATTACCATTTTGCTGCTGTCCAAACCAGTTGTGTGAACACATTATTTTTGGCATTGGAAAATTCTGAAAAGTGAGTATGGCTATTTAGTCCATGTTCATTCTGTTTATACAAAATAAATGTGCTCCCTCTGCTGGTAGTTATCAAGTAGGTGGTATTTTAACTGGCAGAAGGTCTAAAAGTGATAAGCAGAAAACTTTGCCTTTTGGCTAGGTACAGAGTACTATTACGTGATACCTTGCAGCGGAAATCAGATGTTCATTTCAGATTCAGTGAGATAAGCTCAAATTGCAAGACTTGGTTTGGGAGGTTATATTTTAAGAGTGTGTATATGAGTTTTTAAGTGAGCAAACTGCAAAAGATAGTTTAACAAAGAAAATTTAAAAAGAAGACTACAGAGGTATTGGGGTTTTTTAAAGTTTAGGTTATCACTTAAAAACTGCAATAAAAACACACAAGCTTAAGAACATAATAAAGGATCAAGAAAATATGTTCTAAACTATGTAATTGTGACAGAGAATGCAGCCCCACTCCACATCCCAAACCAGCTGTGTACCAAGCAGGTAGTAGGTCACACAGCAAATATTTGTGTTGGATAAGCCACTGAATTCTATTTTAGGAAGAAATCAAAATAAACTAAAACCAACACGACTTAGGTCCTCCGATGTTACAGTGATGAGAAGGGTTTGCATGCCTGAAAGCTTGCCTAATTTTTCCAACTATATTTACTAGCCTAATAAAAGATATTACCTCTACATACAAACTTTGTTTTGCATAGTGATGAGAGACATTTAAAGACCTAGATCAGGATGTGATTATCTAATAAATCTAACTCAAATAAAAAGAGCTTCTCTTACTCTACAACAATGGGGCAATCAATATCCTTTTACCAAAAGGAAACTTTTCCGGCATGGGAGGAATGGGTTGGGACCTTCAAAGTTCTTCAAGTTAGATATCCCCAAAACTAACAACTTTACAATACTATGTGCAGAAGAGCTGTGTTTTAAGAGTCGATATGCATTTCCACACTAGCACACCACATACCTTTTCCCCAAAAGGTGAACTATTTAATTATTTTTGAAATGGAACCAAATATACACTGTAGCTGCCAGTGAGAAGAATGTATACAACATAATGATTCAAGGAGGCCTTTCCAATCCTGGCGTCCCAGATTTTCAGATCTTTCTATAGACACCCAAGAACAATACCCAGCTTCCTTCTTAATTACCTATCCTTATCATTCCCTCTTTTTCTAAGAAGGACAAATAGATCAAATCAAACATTTCAGTATTTTGAGGGACAGTGCAATCACTCTGCACGTGAAATGGCCAGAATTGCAGTGCTATTTTTCACCACGCTCCAAGCTTGGCAGGGACAGCCAAGTACTCCAGCTACAGCTACTGGTATCCTCTGTCCTGACTGGAAGAAAGTCAAACGTAAGAACATCCCAGTGCAGTCAGACCAAAAGCCCATGTACCCTTCTGACAGTGAGCGGGAGTGGTGCTGACAGAAAGGACAAAAC
The DNA here is from genome assembly GCF_000690835.1 of Fulmarus glacialis. NCBI lineage: Eukaryota > Metazoa > Chordata > Aves > Procellariiformes > Procellariidae > Fulmarus > Fulmarus glacialis. Next base: position 4,925 of record NW_009226401.1, on the reverse strand, counting down.
AAGTGGCGTTTCCCTCAACTTTCACCCTTACAGTCTTACTCTACCAGAGGCTGTAAAGAAAGAAGAACCAGTTTGCCAGCCCCTTTCCCAGGATTCAGAGAAGTGTAAGGAATTGTTTTTTGCTTTCCCTCATTACCTCCTCAGTAAGTGAAACAAGCTGTAAGAGGAAAAACAGAAAGTTGCATTAGAGCATGGATGGCACACAGACAGGGGAAATAACAAAAAACATCCTGAGAGTTGTGTAAGTATGTGGACATATCCCCCCCATGTGTTCACTCTCCTCACATCATCCACACTGTTTTCTCAGGTTTTTTCTTTTTATATACTAGCAGATGCTTTCATTTCAGAAAGCATAATTGTTATTATTATACTTATGCATAAATACGTAAGTACCATAACTATTGTAAACATTCCTTTACAGCAAAGTAGCTCAAAACCGAAAAGAATCAGTAGCTGTTCTTCACATCTTTTTGGAATGACCAACCCCTTTTTACAATTAAAAAGTTAGTATGAGGGCTACTATGATAACTGAAAGTACTTGGAATTTTAAAAAAAGTAATATTCAGGAAAGTGCTGCCATTTGCAGAGAATAGAACAAGCTACATATATTAGATCAGTTTATAGTAACTAAAATCTACGTTATAAAAAGAACTACTGAGAGTCCTATATTTCACACTTAAATTGTCAGCTGTAGGATTGTTCCTCTGAATTAAGGCTGAGTCACAATGGCATGTCTCCTTCACTAGCTTCCTGTTTTTAGCACTAAGTACTAAGCTACATATCATATTTTACAAGGAAAGATAAAACTTCCAGGAGAGCTTTTCATGTCATGCCCTCCTTTTACCATGCTTGGTAAAAACAAAAAAAGAAAAACAAAATTTAGTATTAGCAGAACACTGGTGAGTTACCAGAGCCTACCTAGTAACTCAGAATACTGAAAGGTATGTTATCTTTCGTCACACACAGTCTCTGGAGTTCTCTTCTGCCAAGTCCATTAGCAAAATGAAATGATTAGTGAAAGGCTCTGTATCACCTGACTGCTTTCCACCTTACCATTTGTTTTAATTGATTCTCTATATCGAAGTCACCCATATACAGTACACAATCACTGTAATTACAGTTAAATTATTGTGATCCTTCATTATTTCAGCAGGTATCTAAGGTAGGTATCTAACATTATCAAAGACAAATGGGAGCACAGAATATTTCTCCCTCGTGCACAAGACATAACACAGGATCTACAGGGTAGCATATTCTGCAACCAGTTATTTCAGTGAGAGTGCACGGCTTATTTGAGTTTTCCGTAGAGCAACAGGCAAAAAGTAAATTTTGTAACAGAAATTTGTTCACAGTCTGAAACACTACAAGTTTGTCTATAATAACCTACTACATATAGACATATGTATCTATCAGCCCACAAGATACATATATAGATCTATTAGAGTCTTGTATGGGTTATTAAACTTCCATAGATACTGAAACCTAAAAATTTACAGTGCACTGATCTCCGCAATCCCTTTCACACAATGGAGTTGTGTGCCTCCCATTATCTTCAGCTACTTTTGATTATCCAGCATTTCAGAATTCAAACTGTCAAAGCAGTAGCTTTTATTGTTTGTCAATAACAAACAAACATTGGCAAGTTTGAGAATAAATTTCAAACTGAAGTCAAAACAAAATACTTTCTCAATCCGACCACTACGCTATACAATGTGCATACAGAGGCTCTCCACCTACTTTGCTTTCTTTTTCAGCAGGCATGAACAAGTATATTCTATCTACAGGTGGGAACAATAGCTGCTCATTAAGTCAGCACATGTAGTCATTATATTTGCCCTAATATTTTCAAAAAATGCAGGTAACAACATTGTTGTTATTTTAAAAAAAAGTATGCCAAACAGGTTTCGGGAGGAGACTGCAAAATTTACTATTAAATATACATAATGTCAATATTTACAAATATTGAGACATCTTTAAGAAAGCATAGATTAAAAAAATTTAAAAATCAGTATTTCCACTGAAATACTTCAGATAACATAGACATGTTCACACAAGTTAAATGACACTCATGCTCTCAAAAAAAAAAAAACCAAACCAAAAACCAAACCAAAAACCCTCTTCAGATAAGAAAGCTGTTACATGGAATCTCCCACCATATCTAAGTACCTTTGGGTTGATGTGGACCCAGCTCCTGTTGCACTGGATGCTGAAGCTGATGAATCAGTGCATGGACTTCTAAACTCTTTTTCAGCCTGGTCTTCCTTCTCTCTTTCACGAGCCTCTGAATATGGAGAGCACATATGTGAGAAATTATCAAAGAGTTTTAGAAAATAATAAAATTACAGGCTTGCTGAGGACAGTACAATTTTCTTCATTTTCAGACCTATATGAAATATTTGAAAAGGTAACAGCAAATGAAGGATTTCACCTGAAAATAGATTATTTTTCCACATAAATTAAATTTCCGTTGCTACTGCAATGATCACTCTGAAAAACAAAATGTCACAAGGAAAATGCAAACACCTTCCATTTGTTAGTTTGTACTCACTATCAAACATAAGCTGATCATGTAAAGATGCTGATATTTCAATATTTTCAACACTATACTAAAACAGTATAATTACTTCAGAGAGCTCTTGAAGTTTTCATAGCGAGGGGAACTAAATTAGTACATAAGTATACACAGGTGTAAATAAATAAACTCTAAGTACGATTTATGGAAAATAAATACAAAGAGGTGTTTATATTAAGAGTTTATTCCCACACCACTTACTGAAAAAGAATCCCTGTGGAATAGTGCAACAAAATCGAAGTAAACAGAACCTTCCATCTCAAAGTATAAATAAGAATGGTGGGATTATGACAGGGTAAGAGACATAGCTACTGTATTTCTAAAAGTGCTCAAATAACTTCAATTAAACAGAGAAAAGTTATTTTCTCTCTATACAAGAAACATCACTTTCTTTTCTTGCTCACTATTTGTTAACTAAACTAAAAAGAAAAACACGTTTTGCAGCAAAGCTAGGAAACATTTTCCTCTGAAGGGAAACACAAACATCTGCAAGATACAGAACCAGAAAACATATTTTGATCTCAGTTGTTTTCATCCACAGTTCGAGTAGCAGAGGAGACATTTCCAAAAGTTATCACAGGTATTCCAAAAAGCTGAAAGTCAACAGTGTTCCTTAAGAAATCTGAAAGTAAAATGCTCACATTACCCCACCTGACGAAATGCTGTAAAACATACACCTTTTTGATTACTATATTCTAAATATCAAAATGTGTTTCTAAATTAAAGAGCTGAATTACATACAAAGATTTGTCATGATCTTACAAATAACAAAATGGATTGTGCTTCCTTTATGGGTAAGAGCCTAGAAACCTTTTGGGGGTGAGGGGGGGACGGTGAGGGAAGGGATGCATTCAAGATGCAGTTCAAGATGTCTTGACTTAAAAACACTATGTTTTTGTAATCACATATTGGATTTCCCTCCTAAACTAAAACACGGTGCAAGAAAATTATGTCTCATAAGGAATGATAGCTCAACCTGAACCAGTATCAAACATGAAAAGGTTTCCAACATGGAAACACGTTGTGTTTGGATTCATCCAACACAAAAAAATGGTCCAAATCAAGTTTTGGAATCCCTTGTGTATTTGAATTTCAATGTCTTAAAGTCTACAAAGTCAATGAGCCTCCACAGAGGTCTGTTCTTGTGGTTCTGTATAGAATCAAAACAACAAAAAACCCCAACATCGTAATTATCTCATTCTTTCATACAGAATCGCTTTTGAGTGGTCAGGCCTTAGAAAAGAGTGGTCAGGCCTTGGAACAGGCTGCCCAGGGAAGTGGTGGAATCACCATCTCTGGAAGTATTTTAAAGACATATAGATGAGGCGCTGAGGGATATGGTTTAGTGGGCATGGTGGTGTTGGGTTGAGGGTTGGACTCGATGATCTTAGAGGTCTTTTCCAACCTTAATGATTCTATGGTTCTTCATGATAAGGTGCTTCAAGTCTACTAACTTCATAAACTGCAACACTTTAGAGAATAGATCAAGCGTAATCTAGTAGGTTAGAAGCTGCTCAACCATGATGGCATTACATGAGAAAAACAAAACAAAAATAAAACCCACACATTCTGCACAAACTGCCCAAGCGGAGGGAGAAAGCATCGACATTTGGGTTGGCAAAGGGATTTCTAGAACACGCATGAGTGTCTAGAACATGCATGAGTGTCTCCCAAGGACCTTGTTTGGAATGGTGTTTGCTTAGACACGGGCAGCAAAGGATACAATTTTCTCTATCTCCCACTCTCAAACCACCACCTTGAAAACTTATCCACTCCTAGCACAGCAGAAGACACAGACAAATTTGTGGGCTGCTATATAACCTGCTGTTTGGTATAAGACACATATTTCTTCTTCATTATTGTGTTCTCTCTAGATTAAAGCTGTCCGTACCAACTTCCCTTCCAAAATAAATACGCAGCTAGGTAAAAGAAGAAAGGAAAAAGTCTTGTGCTCAAACTCACCTTTTTCCTGTATCTGTAAGCTATGCTTCACAACAGGAACCTTGCATACGCACACTGCTCTTACATACTCAGAAAACATATGTCAATTAATAACTTTATCATTTACCACCCCCCAAGCTGTTTAGGACTGTGTTCCTTGAACACAACTGCATTTGGTTTTTGTTCTCTAGACAGCCAGTCCCAGACACTTTAAACATCGCCCCAAGTCAGAAAAACAAAACACGTTTTAAAATGCGTGAGCTGACTACACTCGCATTTCTTACCCAAGACCTTCCTGCTCCTCTCCACTGCAGTTCTTCTCGTTTGCTCAAACATGGCTTCGAGGTCGAAAGTCCGAGCTTTCTTCCCTGAAAATGAAGAAAAAGAAGACTGGAATACAGACTCACCCTGG
>NW_009226400.1:145789-145994 GCF_000690835.1 Fulmarus glacialis | reverse complement strand
CCAGGAGGATCTGTTCCATGAGAGAGAACATCCAGAGAATGTGCACCTCTTGTGAAGCAAGATGGGGGCCCTATTTGATTTGATTTGGGGGGGCGGGGGGGAAATCCCTCTAATATTCCAGAGATGCCCAGGAGATATAGCTTGCTTCTTGCAAGCATGAGTATTGGGATGCATTTGAGCAAAACTAGAAAGAGGAGCTATGATG
>NW_009226400.1:144455-145723 GCF_000690835.1 Fulmarus glacialis | reverse complement strand
ACAAAAGAAACTGTGAGCTAATGACGGCACAAACCAGCTCCTCTACATGGATTTAAGTTGATCTTACCCAGGACTCCATAATCACATGGAGCTGACATCAAGTTTCTCACTTTTTGATGAGATTCCACATCTGTTTCTCCAAAAAAAATCAGATTCAAGTCAGATATGCATTTTGCCTCATAACTTGGCAGTGGCTTTCGGGTCGTTTCTTTCAGAAGAAAAATGCCCAACTCGCACGAGTTTGGTCTTCCTCGTGCACAGGCACAGACCTGGCGGACTGCTGTCCTAAACCATCTCCCCAGGGACTCCTGCCTTCGTTTTTCCTCTAGAAACTCTGCTTTTGCCCTGGGATGGGATTTCCCTGGAGGAGAGCTTCCAGGGAGGACAGCTACATACTCCTGGCTCACACAGGCATTGCACCCCACTATTTTTCAGGGCACCTCCCTCTCCTCCTCCCCAGAGACTTCCATGATGGCAGGGGCCAGAAGAAGGGGACAAAGATGCCCATATCCAAGAAGGAGCACCATTTCAGTGATTCTTTGAACACAGCCAAGAGAAAAACATTACTTTAACCTCTTCGTAGGCCAGGGAGCTGTCAGGTACAGCAGACATTTCCTGATGCTCCAGGCGTGCGTGACTTGCAGCTTGCTTTCTAGCTCCCGTCCACTTGGCTTCAAAGCAGATCTCATGTTTCCGCAGCACAGTGGGGACCTCGGGAGGTGCTGACATACCAAGTTTTTTCCACATCAAGTAATACAAAAAAATAAAACTCACGTTTTAGTGGTTTTTTTCCCCCCCTCTACTTCTCTAAACTTGCGTTATCTTCCCTCCAGCTGAGCTCTCAAGTCACGTTCTCAGCTGAAGAGTGTTGCAGCAAACCTACACAGCAGCTCGTTTGCTGCCTTTTTTTTTTTTAAGCCAGAGATTCCCAAAGCTACCTGGAAAACAGAAACCTGATTCCCGCCGGTTTCAGCCCTCCTCTCCCCTGAAGGCCACCTTATTCACAGCGCAAATCCACGACTCCTAAGCCACGACTCGCCGTATCTCCCTGACAAAACACCACCGACTCGTGATGCAAAGGCTGGGCGAAGCTCTCCTGGACCCAGGGAAAACCCCGGTGCTGACAGCCCCTTCCCCGCAGCATCACGCAGAGACGCGGGCGCCCACCAGAGAAGACGGGTAGGGATGATGAGTTGTGCTTTCCCCACAGCTGCACGAGGGGAGGGGAAAACCAAAGCAGACAGGGTCTCTGATTTTTCCTTTTTTTT
>NW_009226400.1:143518-144419 GCF_000690835.1 Fulmarus glacialis | reverse complement strand
AATGCTTTGACAGTGAAGCTTGCTGTAATAGTGACAGCAACGCTCCTTTCCTAGAAACTCTTCTAAAAAATCACTCTGTGTGTTTCTCGAGCTCTTCGTCCCCCCCTTTTCGTACAGTAAATCTTCAAAGCCCCTACGGGCGAGCGGGGCTGAGGGCTGCCAGAGTCAGCGGCGGCATTCCCGGCTCCTGCGAAGGAAGAGAGAGGGCACGGAGGGAGGGAGGATGGGGCTACAGGATTGTCTGCATTTTTCCTTAACAGTTTGGGGTCAAGCCGGTAGGGTCAGCTCTTTCACACTCCAACACGCCAAAGTCAAAGGAGACCGTCTCTCCACCGCGGGAGCCCAGCCGGAGGAGGCTCTGCAGCCCCTTCAGGAATAAAGGGGTCGGAGGCGGACGGAGGAAAGCGTTGGGAAAGGAGGGGAGACAGCGGAGGGGAAGGATGCGGCGATGCTGGAGAGCAAGGCACCTCGCTGAGGGGATGCGCTGGTCCCGTCCCCTGCCCAAGGAGGGGGACCCAACCCCATGGGCGCCTCGCAGCAGCATCGCACCCCAACATCCCTTCCCATAGAGCGCTAGGCTACGTCCACCGTAACCCCCAAGGGACCAATGGGACCCAGTTTGGGAGCAGGAGGTGATGTCAAAAGTCACGTGATTCCCCCCAAAAAAGAGACCTCTCATCATCTACAGGATGCTTCTCACCAGCAAGAAGAGCCCGAAACATTGAGGTCACGGTGACTCTACAGCAATTTGCAAGGCGTTGACATCTCAGATAAGAAAGAAGGAAGGGAAATGAGGAAATCTGTACAGCTGGGTAATACCTAAACATGTCACATACCGGTGCTGAGAGGAAGATTTGTGCAAAACAGCAACATCAATGCCGCATCTCACTGAAAGGGAGAT
>NW_009226400.1:140594-143487 GCF_000690835.1 Fulmarus glacialis | reverse complement strand
AGTTGCACCCGCTGCCCTGTTACTCGGCCCGGCTGACGCGAATGGAGCGGGATGCTGCGTGCAGCAAAAGAGAAACAAGATATAAAATAGGAAGATGTCAAACTTATTTTTTTCAAAACGTAAGCTCCATTACACAAGGCGAAAGGTGCGTATTAGCTGTAATAAAAAAAGAAGCTTTTACAGAGATGAATTTGTCTGCCCCTTCCCCACTAAACCAGAGGTTATAAATTGTGACGGATCATATATGTTTTTGGGAAGCGAAGGCAGCGCGCACACTCTCGGAAAAAAGCGAATTGAGGAATAGCTCGGAACGTTCTCCCAGCAAAAGGCCTGGGAGACAAATTTACATCATGCTGCTGCTTCTTGCCTTGGAGCCAGCGTCATTCTGCTCCGCGGGAGAAGGACACCTCTTTTCACCTCCCTATTCCTACAGCTCTTTCAACCCACGGGCTCTGCGCACAGACCTGCAACGAGGATGAGCTTAAAGCCTGTTGTTTGCTGGGCTTGTGATTATTAGAATGGGATAAATGATGAAAACAACACATCACGGCAGCTACGTTATCTGCTTTCATGCGTTGGTCTCGCTGCAAACATTTCAGCGCCCCAATTTCTCCAGCAAAGCCACTCAAGAATAGCAGAGCTCGGAGCAGCAAGTTTGAACAAGAGATAATCATTTTTATCTTTCCTCTTTCAAGTTTCTCTAACAAAAGCCTGCTCTTGTCTGGTCAAGGAACAGATCTGCCTGCCACAGCCAAACTTCAAAGACTTCTGATTGACCTCACCGGATAAAATAGGTGCCATTAAAGTGTTCTAAGAATAATTCTTGGAAATCATGAGTCACTGTCTGATTTAGGCAGAAAGGACTAAAACGATTAAATTATTCGCTATGAATTATTCACCGAAGTCTGATAATTACGTTGCAGTTAGCGATCTCCACGTAGACGGTTCATTACGAGCAAACCACTTATGCACAGTTAATATTTTACAAAAAAAACCCCTTTTGTTATTGCACATCATATATAATGAAGCAGAAATACTGGCGACCATCGGAGGCAATCAGAGCGACATTAAGTGTGGAGGGAAAAGCTGCTATTTCTCACTAATTCTCAAACAGCCTTTCCGAGTGAAGCGCCGGTCCTAGCATCACTTTCTCCGGTTTCAGAGCCAGCTGGGACGCGCTCCTTGGAGAAATGCGGCACGGGCACCGAGGAGAGGAGGAACCGAGCTGGCAACCGCAGAGAAAATTCACTTTTTGCTGATGAGCGCCAGGAAGCCCCAGCACTGCTTTTGATTTCAGGCTCTCGAGGACTGCAGACAGTTCAGTCTTGCTCGTCCGCCTGCTGCTCACACGGAGCTATTTGGCAACCGAGCGGCTATTTACCCGCCATTGCACTGGCAGGGGCAGCACAAAAAGCAGGCAGAGAGGAGAAAGCCACCCCGAGAGCTTCTCACCTGCCAGGGAAGCGGGAGGAGAGCTCATCTCCCCCACGTTTGCAAGCAGGGATTCTGGGGTTCGTAGCAAGGAGTCATTTCAACGTAGCTGAGCTGACACTGTCCTTCTGCAGAATAACCAACGCGGCCCTTAAAGTCTGCATGGGCTACATCCCAGGGCATTTTGTGCTCCCAACTCGCCCGGTTGCTTCCCTTTCTTCTTCCCCCACCAGCTTTGACCTCAGCAGATGCTGAACAGGGGGGAAGGACCGTCCCATTGCGACTTTCCACCAGCCTGGGGGAAGTTTGGGGGCTCACCAGTGGTATTGGGATGCAGAAATAGCCAGGGTGACTTCTCTCCAGCCCAGTCCCACCGAGCACGCTGTCAGCCAGGACGGGGTCCGCGGGCACGGCTCCAGGAGCACACCCCGGACCCATACCAACTTCTGGTGCATCCAGCAGGCTCTCTGAGACAGTCAGCCGTGGCTCAGAGGTTTCAGACTCCTCTGAGAGCCTCTCAACACCCAGGCAAAACCAGGTGCCCAACACTGTGAATATAAACCCTTCATTTTGTGGGTCCTGTGACGTGGCACAAGCGCTCGTCGGCAGGCAGGAGGAGCAGGGGAGCTATCATGCACCAGGCCCCTATCTTGGAAACATCCCATTTTTTCCAGCTGTGCCATTTCCTATCACATAAACACAGCTAAGAAATCACCATCTTTTCTGGGCAGGGCTCGTTTGACATCAGAGGAGAACTACACAGGTCACCCGGTTCCCCTAGTCCTTACCAAGCCTGAGAAGGCACGACCTGTTCTTGGGGTGCATTTTTCTGGTGACATCCCTAGGAAAATAACACCTTTCAGGCATTCCCAACCATGGGAAAAGGGAAAAAAGAGACCAGAAAGGTCCATCTGATGTCTTACTTTCTATGATGCAAGTTGGCAGGGCAGAGGGGAGCTGGTATGAACACAGGGAGGCGTTGGGGTCACGCCCGTGCCTCCGCAGGATTTTATCACACAGGGTAGGGGCTGCAGGACTGTAAGGGTTGTTTTATTGCTAATAACCGGTCATCCCATCCTCTGTCTCAGTCACTGCCTTTCACGGACATCAGCAATAGATTTAATGCCAAAACCTTTCAGCCGGCCATCTGTCATGAGGAGCGGGCAGGGTTAAAGGCAGAAAAGATCTAGGCACAGGCAACTTGGAAGCAGGGCTGGCAAAAATGTCGTTTTTCCCTTTCTAATTACAGTTTTAGAGGGTTAAGCACCCCACACTTCTGAAGGGCGCCAGCGTGCAGCTTTCCTGCCACGAGGAGACTGATAATTGAATGCTGATGGAATAAAATGCTGTTAATTGCTGTTTAAACCAAGGTTTGCCCTCTCTCACTTGACGTGATGTCCCGGTTTTGGCTAGGATAGAGTTAATTTTCTTTCTAGCAGCTGGTGGGGGGCTGTGCTTTGGG
>NW_009226400.1:96621-140187 GCF_000690835.1 Fulmarus glacialis | reverse complement strand
CTCCCCCATCCAACGGGAGGGGGGAGGGTGAGCAAGTGGTCATGTGGTGTTTAGTTGCTGGCTGGGGTTAAACCACAACACGAGATTTTCCAATTTGGGCACTAGCAGTGAGGTCATAACGCCAAGATCATAGCTATGGCGACAGTCAGTGATGTCAGCAAAACACCAGTACAGCCTCGCTGGAATTGGGCTGTGAAGGAAGAAAAGCCCTTTCTTGTGCGCGAAAGTCTAACTTGCTTTAGCGGCAGGTAAAGACTCTACCCAAAAGCAGGGCTCTGTCACGCTGCTGGCAGTACACCAGAGCTGGGGATGGCCGTGTCCTTGCGACGTGGGCGGACAAGGCAGAGGATGGGGACACCAGGATGCAGATGTGTTGCATCACTCCATAAAGCCCTTCAATTGCACGTTGAGCAGATGTAAAGTTTAATATCCAGAAAGGCTTACAGCTTAGCTACTCGTCATGTAAGAAAAAAAAAAAAACCAACAAAAGTAGTCTTCTTCCGTCCACCTCAGATGTGCTATCTCTTAGTTTTACTTGCTACCCACAAGCTTTTCTATTGGAAAAAGCAGTCGGCAATCATTTCTATTCATTAACTCCAAATCCTGCCCTATTTAGCCCGTCTGTGCAAGAAGCATTTCCATACCCCGATCATCCTTCTTGCCTCTCCCTGAACCTTTCCCCATCCTTCCCTCTCCTGCCGGCGTCGGTGGCAGGCCAGAGCTGCACGCGGCACTCATGACACGGATGCACCCTCTACCGCGGCGTAATGCTGTTTGCTGTTTTGTTCTCTGTAATTCCTAGTAATTCCTATCATTTCATTCGCTTCCTTTGGCTGCCACTGAGAACCCAGTTGATATTTTCATCCGGCTATCTATTATAACCACAGGATCTCATTGGCGAGCGGTAATAGCCAGTGCAGAGCCCATTACCGCCTATATAAAATTAGGATTGTTTTCTCCCAGATGAAGGCAGCGCAGGAAAACAGAGGGACTTGCTCAAAAATCAGAGGGCTGTCGTCCCCCTCCTTATCCTGAAGTCCTTAACTCTGCCCTTTTGGGGGGCGGGCAATGAGTTTCCATACTCTTTTCAACTGGTTTGGCTCGTTTCCGTCTGAAACTCCTCACTGCACAGGCATTTCTGGCTCTTTACCGTGGAAAAGTTAAGACAAAGGGCTTTCAAGGATGGAGTTGCATATAGCGTTACCTCAGCGCTGTGTTTTAAGACATTTCTTCAGCTTTTATGCTCGCCCTCCCCCTTTTTCCACACCAGCATTGATTACAGTGGGTAATTGTTTTCTAATTGGCCTGCAGCTGCTTATCTATCTTAGATAATTAAAGTGAAGAAGAAGAAATAAGAAAAGAAAACGGAACTTTATTCTTAAGTAGCTGCCTATTGACTGCCTCGATCGATAGGGAGGTCACTTTGGGCAGATACGCAAGCAGGACGCGCCCTTGACTGAAATACACACTCTGACAAACCCAGCGAGACATTGCCCAACCTCACTCCTGCTTCTGCCAAGTTCCCGCTTTATTTCTTATTACAGCACAGTTTGGACAAACTTGATCGTATGGTGTCTGGGGGAGACATCGCAAGATGCTGACAAAATCCTTCAGTCCAGCAACACCACGTTGGAGGACACCACCCAACCATCAGTCTTTGTTCAAGAGGCAACAGCAGCAACAGCAATGAATGTCAGAGGGTGCTACGGACTGATTTATCTGTGCTGGCAGGAGCACGCACGAACTCGGTATCTTCAAGATCTCTACTCCCCTGTCAAGTTGGATTGAAACCAGACAATGAAACTATTGACTCTGCTCAACCACGGGTCTGGAAAATCATTACAAAGGGTGGAGCCAGACCACAGCGTGACTGCACAACCTAACTCCCTTGCCAATGAAGGCATCCTAGAGCCTCCTCATTGCAAACGTGCTGGATTTCACCTTCAGTTGAACCCACCCAGCTTTATTTAATAGTAAGTGCATCAAGGCGCTCTGCCTTTACACAAATGCTGACACCAGTACCGTGGTTTAACCCAGCCGGCAACTCAGCCCCACCCAGCCGCTCGCTCACTCCCCCCGGTGGGATGGGAGAAGAGAATCAGAAGGGTAAGAGTGAGAAAACTTGTGGGTTGAGGTAAAGACAGTTTAACAGGTAGAGCAAAAGCACCTGCGCAAGCAAAGCAAAACAAGGAATTCCTTCACTCCTTCCCATGGGCAGGCAGGTGTTCAGCCACCTCCAGAAAAGCAGGGCTCCATCGCATGTAACAGTTACTTGGGAAGACAAACGCCATTGCTCCGAACGTCCCCCCCCCTTCCTTCTTCTTCCCCCAGCTTTATATGCTGAGCATGACGTCATATGGTATGGGATATCCCTTTGGTCAGCTGGGGTCAGCTGTCCCAGCCGTGTCCCCTCCCAACTTCTTGTGCCCCACCAGCCTGCTCGCTGGTGGGGTGGGGTGAGAGGCAGAAAAGGCCTTGACTCTGTGTAAGCACTGCTCAGCAGTAACTAAAATATCCCTGTATTATCAACACTGTTTTCAGCACAAATCCAAAACACAGCCCCCTACCAGCTACTCTGAAGAAAATTAACTCTATCCCAGCCAAAATCAGCACACACCAATCATAACTCAGACACGATTCTGGAAAGTGCTTGCTGCCCAGAGAAATGAAGAAGTTTTCCAAGAAGCTTAAGAGTTCAGTATCTGGCTCTACTTTATAGCGGAGGCTAGAGTCAAAATCCAGCTCCCTGCTAGCTCAGCAAGAAGGGGTCCTGTAGAGCCTTTGAAATGCGACTCAAAGCAGCTGGTCTGAGACGGCAGAAGGTGTTAGACCTGACTCAGTCTGCCACAAGTCCCGTCTGAGCAGCCAGTGCATTCCTATGCACCTTAGAGGGGGGCAACCAAAAATCACGCACGGGGCAAGCGTGACACAACACGTGCCCCCACCATAACGTGTCTCCCACTGACTCTGGAAACCTCATGGAACAGCACAGATAACTCATTATCAGAGTTGACAAGAGAAGCTAATGAGGGTCCGAGGACTAATCTATTGTACATCTTGCCCAAGTGCAAAATCAAAGTTGTATCAATTAAGAGATTGTCCTCCTAAGAGCAGAAGTCCTGACTCCCTTTTAACATCCACCTAGCACAACTAGAAACGCTGGGATGCTAGGTTTGAGAGCTGGCTCAGCGTTTTGCAGAGGCCAGCGAAAACTCTAGCATCCAAGTTTCAAGCAAACTAGAGAGACGAGGGGTAGAAACCACCTACTACGGAAACCATGGCAGAGATGCATTTGTCCCGCTGTAGATGTTCAGGAACGTCGCTGCATCCATGAAAGCTACTGTACATTCCCCCCATAAATAATGGAGAAGAAACACGCACTTCTGAGGATTAGCCGTCTTTCTCTTAAGATCAAAAAGAGACCAGAAAAATCTCACCCCAGATGCACCCATTTCTGATCTCTGCCTACGAAGGGGACCTCAGCTGGCCAGCTCAGGTCGACAGCGAGGACCTGTGAAGGTACACAAGATGAAAGCCCTCTCCAGGCAGGGCAAGGGATTCTGCTGAAGCTTAAGCTGCCCATGTTGACTTCACCCGCCTAATTTCTGTGTGCAGCACCCAGAGACCTCAGCACAGCAACACTGAGATGACACACACGCGCCAATCGAGAGGTGATTTTCAACACGCCGTTTCCAAAGATCACCTGGTAAACTAAGGAGGTCCTGTCCAACCAGCCATCCAGAAAGCCCAAATTACATTCTCTAAGCACACAGCATGATAAAAATTCAGAACCAACTTCAGCAAAGTACTTTTTAGATAAACGAGAAGGTTTTATTTGTCTTTCCCCCCGCCCCGCAAATCATACTGGAAGTGTTCCAAGCAGGAGCTTTCTTTGTGTCTGTGCATGTAAAACTTCCAAGTACATGCTAATTCAGTTTAATTACGGATTTACTTCACTGGCCACATCGCTAATGCCAGCGACGGCCAATATTTGCAGCTGAGGGAACGAGGGAAAAGCAAAGCAAGGTTTTCCGTGCTCTCGCCCCTCAAACCCCGTCCCTGCATCCCCATGCATTCAGAACTTCACGTGCAGGAACACCGCAAAGATAACCCGCTCTTTATTTGTACAATTTATTAGATAATCTCCTTCTAATCGAGAACTAATTAAAGGAAGTGAATGCTTGGTTGGAAACGGGGATTAAAATGTGGATAATTATCATAAACGCTACATTTGTTGTTCCAGCCTGCTCCGTTCTCCTCCCCTCCCCAGCTCCTCTCCCAGGCTGCTCCTGATAATGCTTAGACTGTCTCAGAGGGGGTTTGCTTTCACAATCAATTATTTTCTTTTTGTCTCTCTGGCTAATGTTTCATTTGTGCGAGAACATTAGCGAGAACTATTTTCTTTTCCTTGTAAATTCATTTAGATGACAGTGACAGAAGGTGGGGAGGTGGCAGCTGTAGAAAAAAAAAGAAACAGGAACATTAAACTGAAGCTTATAAATTATTTCATCTTCTCCAGACAATCCAGATCTGTCACTGCTCTGTGTGTGTGCGAGGGGATTTTTTTTTCTTTTTTTTTTCTTTTTTTTTTTTTTTTTTGGTCCAAGAGTTCCTCACAGGCACAAGACATTGATGCACGTGAGAGCCTGACGGGAGAGTCTCTGCGCAGCTCTGGCTGCCGCAGCGCGTTCTGCCCGCTCACCTCCGCTAGCAAGGACCATGGCCGCGGAGGTCTCTTCGGACACAGTATCTAGGGCACAGCCAGCAAGCAAAAATTCAGTTTTGTTAGCCCTGTTTGGCTAAAGCACATTTTTAAGCCTGTATCCGTGCAGGCAGAGCCTATTGCTTTGTTGCAGCGTCTGGTCAGGACTGCTTCTTGATCAGACAAAGATTTTGAGAAGCAGGAGGTGGTTCATGTCCAGCCACGCCACCACAATGACTTTTTTAGCCAAGAAGCACTGGATTGACACGAGGCTCCATTCCCGCAGAGACACCCTGCAAGCCCAAGGCCGATGACCCAGCGGATGGGAAGGACGGATGCTGCAGGACGCAGAGCAGCTCCTCTCTCCCTGGATCAGATGTTAACCATGAGAACACAAGTAATTACTCCTTTAAAAGTGCCCTACCATGAGAAAAGGCGAAAGATGGGAAATAATAAAAGCGATGCGGGGAGCAGGCCCCTCGACAGCTTGATGCCAGAACAAGGTAGGGATATCGGCACCATGGCCAAGAGGCAGCAAAACAGTGGTGGGTTTTCACGAAATGCGATGGGCAGCTTTACATTTTTTGAGGGTTAGGCAGTAAACAAAGTGATAAAAGCACAGAAATGAAAGGCGGGGTTTTTTTTTCCCTTTTCTTCTAAGGATGAGAGAGGCTTTTCCTGCCTCACCTGTACCTGCTGTGTCACAGTCCCACTTGATAGCACGTCATAAACCACCCCTCAGTCGGTCCCCTGACTTTTAATGTGAGGGATGCCTAGGGTGGATGAGACAACCCCCAGCTGAGAAAACAGAGAGTCCTTTGAAACACTGTCATTCAGTCTGCTTCAGTGATTTTGCTTTTGGTAGTCCTTCCGACAGCCCTCTGAAGAAGCGATGCTCAGACCCTGTTTGTTAGGGGCTGGCTGTGCACCAGAAAGGGCCCAGAGAGCTTTCCTTGTTCCATGTCAGCATCTGCTATCGCACCACCGCTGCCATCGGTGATTGTCCCTCGACAAAGAGCACAGGTTTTGATGCTGATCCACCCCACGACTTTGGGAAAGTACCTCTGGCTTGAAGGCAGGCTCAGCTTTGGCACAAGTCAAACCGGACCAAGCACAGATTTTTTTTTTTTCCCCCGCCACAGATCAGGGATCTTCTGATTTACATTCGTCCAGGAGAGAAGCGCGGTGCACAAATGCGTGAGGTGTTAGCATATTGTTATCGCTGAAAAATTGGAACTATTATATTTCAAAGGGATACGTAATGCATAAGCGTGTGGGCTCATATATCTTTCTCATCATCCCTTCTGCCTTGAAGTAAGGTCTTGCTCTCTAAGAATCTAGACAAGAATAACACTTGAACAAAATGAAAAGCAACCTGGCTGGTGATATATATAAAGATGACATCTCCAGAAATCCCAAACTTCAAAGGGGCAGCTTTCAGCTCATGACTATCCACTTTCTCCAGCCCTCAAGGCTAGCGTCATAATTTTAAAGCCACAGGAATCATTTGATCTCTCCAAATGGCAGCTCAGTGGTCTAGCACGCTCCTGGATGTCAAAAAAGCATGCACCGCCACCAGCAATATTCTGCAGGGGTTAGTCTTTGAAAGGACAGATTGAGGTGAAACAATCAAAAGATTCAGCGGTAGGGGGAGGAGGGGGGGGAAAAAGGATATTTAAAAGGACAATCGCATGCTGAGGGACTTTGCGGTCCAGCTTATGCGATGCCGGAGCGCAGGGCTGACGGCACAGCGGGATGTCAGAGATTCCCGGGTGTGTCGGTCAAACCGGCGCGGTGCATTAACCTCCAAGGACTCCTCCCGGCCTCATACAACAGCCTGTGGCCCCTGCAAGAGGTGCACGGAGCCTGTTCACAGGATTAGGGAGAGCACACGAGACCCGTCACGAGAGCACGGGTCTGCTCTACGTCGTCCCAGCAGCGTGGGGAAGCCATCCTCCTCCTCCTCCTCACCCTCCAGAGCGTGCTGCAAGTACCAGTCCTCCCCCAGGACACACAGGGAGTGGCTGAAGAGGAGGGGACAGGAGAGGCTGCCAAGATAAGTAATTGGATGCCTGCTGGTGAGAACTCTTAATTAGAGGCTTTCCGACAACAAAATGTTTATATGGAGTTAATGTATTTCCTTTGATGTAAACACACCATAATAAAAGAGCACCCTTCCTATGCTCCGGCAATTAAAGAAGTGTATTGCAAACAAACAGACCCACCACCTCCCACAGACGGGCTCACGCACAGCGACTGCACGGAACCAGCCCGCGAAGCTGCTGCTCTCCCCCTCCCCAGGGCCAGAGCATCCCTTAGAGACGGGATGGCGAAGCAAACGCTCACGGGCAGCAGGTTTCTCAGGGCAATGCAACTCCCAGGGTCCCTTAGTCCAAGCGGGCTCAGCGGGTGAGAAATTTTACCCGATCCAGCCTGGACACTACCAAACCAAGCGCAATTTTCATATTGCGAACTGGGAGAAATACCTCTTTATAAGCGGGCCGCTGAATTGCGCGCCAGCGGCAGTTTCTGAACAGATCAGAGATGCTGCATTGCCGCAGCTTAATAGAGTGAGTATTTATTCCTGCGCGGGAGAAACACTCCATTATCTGGTTTATTAATTGTTAGTTAAGTAATGGGAAGGTGCCCAGAGCAGGAGATGAGCCCTCATCACTTGTTATTAGCTTAGAAACCAGCAGAAATAAAATAACTGAAGATAAATTATCACGAGTGCTGCCCCAAGTACCGCAAACTGACAGATCTGCTCAGAGGGGAATTCACAGAGCGCTCTCGGGGGGAACAGAGAAGAGATAGTAATAGTCAATCCAATTTTTCTTTTTTTTTTTGTTTTAACAAAAAAATTTCATCATCTTTGATTTTGAACATCACTTTTCACGGCTGGGATCACATGGATATTCATGGCTGAGAGGGTATCCCCGCTCCTGCAGGAAAACTCAATTTATTAGTCTATCGCTGGGAAAGCGAGACAGGCTTTGCAATGGTGGCACAATGCCACACAAGAAAAAGAAGGTTGGGTTTTTTTTTTTTTTTTAAAAAAAAAAAACAACATGCAGCTGCAAATGGTCTGGTTTGCTCTCTGCAGGGCTGCGATAGCCTTGAAAATACAGGCAACCCCATTATCAGCAGAGTCTGGAGCAGGGACGGGAGTTTCTCTAGTGTTAGTTTAACAAGGACCTCGAGCAGCAGTCCAGAAACCAGCAACGAAAAGACGCAGGAGTCTGCCTTGAATCCCAGAGAGCTAACACCACCCGAGTTTCTCAACCGTTGTAACAGCTAGCAGATCTACACAAGTAAAATCCGGCGACTTGCTCAGCATCCGTATTCAGTTGCCCCAAATCCAGCTTCCAGCAGTGCCCCCATATTCTCCAGCTCGCGGGTTGCTGCTGCCGAGGCACGGTTTTGAGCAGCTCGCCCACCCGGGCAGAGCACTCCTGTGCACGACTCAACTACAGGGAGGAATAGGATGCACCCACCCACCTAGGGAGGAAAGTCTCGGGTCCGGAGGCAAGAGCAGGGTGCCCACGGGGGCCTGGACCAGCAGAAGTCACCATGCATTTATCAGAGAGGCTTGCAATTCAAGAGGAAAGCAGAACACCGTGACACGCACAGGCTGGCCAGCCAGCCAGTGTGCCATTACACTGAAGAAATTTAACTAAACTAACACATTTTGGGCTATAAATCAGAAGCAGCTAAGTTAAAAAAAAGAGAACAGATAGTCACTCCTGTCCTTACAGCCATTTGTCTAGAAGGCTGATCCAAGTAGCATTTTTGCAGCACATCCAGCATTTTTACCTGCAGTTCTGTAACGAAAGGTAGATATAAGGGAAAAGGATAGACCAGGAGACTGAGCCAACACCAGTAGCATGCTGATATTAGCTAGAAACCAGCTACAGCCAAAGCTTTGGTCTAACCTTGCACGCTGGAGCTGAGACCGAACCAGGGCCATCGCCTGATCTAGGAGAACGCAGAAGTGCCCAAGGCCATTCTTGCAACCACGTTCTGCTCCCCAGGGAGGCAGCTCCCATCAGCAAAATCCGTATTTCGGGATCCTCCAGACAGAGGATCCAGTCCCACATTACTCCTTCCCTGGTAGTTTACAGCAATTTTGAAAAAAAAAAAAAAAAAAATGCAGGTTTTATTCACATGCTTCACTTTACGACCAAACACCAGAGTTCGTAAGAGAGTCAGTGACCTCTGAGGAATTAACTGATCTTATTTTAGTCGCTGCAGTACACACAGAATTTGCCCTCCCAGCTGTCCCCGCTGCAGGCACAGCAGGAGAGCTGCAGCACCCTGAAGTCGTCCCCATAGCCCAAAAGAAGCCCCCCCCTTGCACCACGAAGTCCTTTTTAAAGAAATTTTACAAGAGTCGTACCGCTTTCAGAGTCTTAGCTCTTCAGGTAAGCATCTCTTACTCCACGTTTCATTTAATCTCTTCTAGACAGACAGCAATAAGCACTATTTCATCTGCATCCTGCAACAGAGCACCCTAGATCCAAGCTCGTTCCCAAAAGTATTTGTTTGCGAGAGAAAAGACAGCCTGCTCCTGGTCCTAGAGGACTCCAAAAATGTTGCACCTAGCTCAGTCTCTTTACTTGCACGCGTATCTCAAACCAGAAGAATTTCTTAAGAGTAGCAGCCCTCTGAGAAACTAATTAGCTCAAATCTCCTCCCACACCCACAATCTCCAAATATTTCTTACCTGATATCCCAAGTTTTCAAGTTTCTTCTAACTTCAGCTTCCAGAATAAAGCAGAAAACTTCACGAGTGCCTCGCTCCTGCTTTTATAAGTTCTTGCAGCTACAAAACCATTCACAGGTGGGCTAACTTCGGCAGCCCAATTAGGCCTCCCTAACAAGATCCTTTCATTTAAGTGGATCCAGGTGTACCTTTCACTTTCTTAAGGTGCTTCCTTTGCTTCATCTTCCCAGAGAGGGTACTCTACTGCTAAATTGCTTATCAACTGAAGAATGCTTTGCAAATGCTGTATTTCCCTGCACCTATCTTGTAAACTCGAGGATACACAACTGATTTTAAATTGTCAGTGTTTAAAAAGGAGCTCCCTGGTTATTGGTACTACCTAATACCTCAGAGGTAGAGGAGCTTTGGGGGAGATGAAAGGAGATAGATGTGCCCGAGAGAAGCTTCTCCTCATGTTACCTCTACACGTTGATAATCTGTGTTATTACTTCATCACAGGACTCTTTCTCATGGATAAATTGTAAGGTTGATATATGTAAATATAGCACCTGCTATCAATATAAGCATTTTTTTCTAGCTATGGGCTGCTGATGGGTGCTCCGTGCCCTAATCTCTCCCGAGATGGGAACAAGGCTCCCTAGCTGCACAGTCACCCCTTGCCTGCGGAAGATGATCCTACCTCTCTGACTCTTCCCTTCCCGGCCTGGCTTGCTCAGCCGCTGAACTTGGACTATTTGTGCTTAATAACAAGGTATTTTTCATCGTTCACAGGCACTTAGCGCTGTTCCTGCAGGTGCAGTTGTAACTCCATCCCTTTGCTAGTCTCTCCGGTGTCCTGGAGGGATGAATAGCTGCACTGCAGTGAGTTTATGCTAAAACTTTTGCAAAGATGTAGCTTAACTGGCTGACAGGTAGAGCTAGAGAGCACTGAAGATACGGGGAGGCCGTTAGCATGGGAGGTAGAGTGGGGTGCACGCCACGTCAAAAGGAGCTGGCCCCAGCTCTTCCTCTCGCTGGTGCTAATGCTGCTCCAGAGTCGATTTTGTCTGGGAGGAAGCTCTCACGTACGCTGTGATTTTGTGAGAGGCAGAGACCAGAAAGGTAGGCAGGATGAAAATCAATCAAGATTTGTCAAATACACTGGAGAACTCATTTTTATGAGATAAGTGCCTTCAGAGGAAGCATTGGTAGACACCTACCACATGTTCAGCCTGCTTAGTGGCAAAGTATGCACCATTAATCACTGTCACTTGAAGGGGCCGGATGCTAGCTGAACCATCTTCCAAGTTTCTTCCTCCTTCAGCCATCCTCTCCCCTTTCTCCTCCCTGTCCACCGGCAGGAAGACGAGTTGCATTCACAGACCCTTGAACCTGCAAATCAGGCTGATGCTCTTGGCAGCTGCCGTACCAACCCATCATTTATTCGGTGCTGAGCCACCCTCTGTGCTTCAGCTAGTTACACCGAATGGACTCGCATTTCATGCAAGATAATTAGCGGTGCGGGCCAAAATGGTGTTAGAGATGACTCTGCCTCTTAGCAGATGAAGTTCATGTGCTGCTGTCCCACTGCAGTGGGACCTTGCCCTTAGAAGCAGCCAGGAAAAGATGAAGTGACTGGCTTGGCAAACACCCTCTTCTCAGAGCAATTATCAGCAGCGAGTGAAGATGGCTCGACTGGCCAGGCTGGTTGCTGATCACCCAGGAGCCTGAGCTCTGCCGAAAGAGCGGCTTGGGAGCAGGAGCAGCTCATGGGAAGCCCACAGCAGCACTGGAACAGAAGAGCCTACAAGGACCTGAGTTGTCGAAATAAGTTATAGAAGGGCAAAAGTGATGTGCTTCCAGGACACATCTCCAGCCTCCTCCACCTGCCTCCTGCTCCCCATAACATTTCTTACTGTAGTGCATCATTTGCTGCTGTGAGCTTTGGCTTTGTTGTGTCTTACGCTCACCCATCCTGAAGATGAGTGAGGGGACTTCATCACAACGGGGTGAGGGGACAGCCCTGGCCTGAGGGGTATTCACAACAGACTCCTCTTTTTCCATGTGTCAGCCCACTTTCAGGCTGAGATGTTTTATTGTCTTACTGGTGATCTTGTTCCCACATTTTAATAGCCTGAATTATGGGTCTCGGTTCTTATTTTCAAGATATACTCCCAGGTAATCACATTGGATAATGCCTGCTAGGTCAAATATTGCACCTAGGGAGTGGGGAAAACTGGTTTGTGGCAATAGGTACAAAGACCCCGTGGATTGCACTGTTAAGACTGGAAGGAGAGAAAGAAATGGCTAGGAAGTCATAAAAAGGTCCTATTTTCGGGTCTTAAACCGGTAACCATCCTCAGGGATTAGCTTCAGCTAGGGAGCAAATTGCCCTAAGCCCTCCTGCCACGGGGCTCTGCTCTGCACGCTGCAGCTGTCACTGGGGACGCGGGACGGATTAGCGAGGCGAAGCTCTATCGAGATCTGTTCCTTGCAGCAACGATGACACCCATTGCAGGAGGAGACGAGCGGCATTTCCAAAGCCTCCTGGCCGGGCAAGATTATATCCCTGCAGCGGGACTTGATTTAACAGAACGGCAAAGAGAGACAGGCAACAAGGACCATAACGCCTACTTCCACCCCCGCAGACGCCAGCAGAAAAGTTGTCGAGTCAAAGAGGTGCAGCCGACCGCTCTGGCTGACCCAGGCTCTATTTGCCGGCACGGCACTTCCCAGGCAGGGCTTGCTGAGGGTTTATTTTCTGCTTTCACCCCTTCATACATCTTCCCTGCCTCTCGAGAGCTTTCAGCTAGAAGGCTGAAATAGCATCAGCGTCGTGCTGGCTGGGCAGCCCTTCCCCATACCCCCTTCTCTCCAGGTGACCGACGATGGTGCAGGAACGCCCGTGCCGTCCTCCTCCACGGGTGCACGCAGCAGTGATGGGGTGGCCATGCCCACCGGGGCCCTGGCAATAACCGAACCACCACCTCCGACCCCGGAGCTGCAGGGTTAAGGGCACGCTGCCCAGCCCAGAGGCAGCTCATCATTCAACGCGGCTTCAAACACCAAATCTCTCTTCATGCATTAAAACTTCAAGCCTTGACGATAGCAAAGACCCGAGGGCAGCAATCTGGCTGAAGGTGGGAGAGGACGGCTGTCTGTGACCTTACCCCTTCCCTTGTAGGCTCAGTCACGCTGCGGCAGGGATGCGCACACGGAAAAAGCAACTCTGTCTGCAAAACTCTGCCTGCAGCCTACTACAGAGCGGCAGGGTAGCTTATTGCAATGCATTTTCCCCATGCTACCTTTTATCTTTGGGCAAGCGTAACATTGCGATTGACTTCCTTGCGTGTCATTGACATCAGCAACGAGTCGTGCAAGGGGCAGCTGCCGAGGCTGGGGGTATAGGAGGATCCTGAGACCCCGTCGCAGGTGGTAGCGCAGGTTGTATTTTGGAAGAGGGGATTCCCTGCCGGACGCAGAGGGTCCAAGGAGTCTTTGGATCTTTGCTAGAGGAGGGAGGGATTCAACTTCCAAACGGCCCTGCTCCCTTCCCTGCGGCAGGGACTGCTGGTGACACGCACCACAGACGTGAGAAAAATCGGGGCAAGATCCTCTAAACCAGGCAAAGGAAAACAACAGAGCTGAAGAGACGCAAGGCCAAGCAAACACCCTGCTCTGTTCCCCACCCTATCAGGGACCCTTTTCAGGGTTGTTTTATAAGAGAATCCACAGAATCCCAAAAATCTGAGCCTTTTGGGTTATAAAGGGCCCATGTTCCCATGCCAGGGGTGCATGAAACTGCACGGCAGCAAGGTAACGTAACTCAGGAGCGCTGCGTGTTTTGGAGTTACTTATCACGTGCCGTAGCAGTTTGGGGACAAGATAGACTTGGACCGGCACACGTCATCCCACAAGGGCTGTTATGAGCCATTCATTTGTAGCTCAGGAGCGAGGGCAATTCAGAATTAATTCAACAGGTTGAAGCAGTAAGGGCGATCAAGGACCTAGACCCTAATTTGACAGAGCTGCTGTCAGCACACAAACAAAAAAAAAGGTCAGAGCATGCCTCCATGCAAGTCGGGGGCACCAGAAAAAAAACACAGCCACTGTATTCTGCAGCTCTTGGACAAGGAGGAAAGGAAAGAGGAGGAAAATGAATAAAAATCAGGCTGCCAATGCCCCGGACTGCTCTTCTCTCATCCTAAAAAGGGGCAAGGATTCTGAAAATTGGGTGGAAATAATGAGCAGTAAACATCTGAAAGTCAAGGTCTTTAACTTGGGTTTATCTTTCCTTCTCAATTTCTACATCAGGGAATGCAAAAAGCTTTTGAATGCTATACATACTAACATTTTTTACACTTTTTTTTTTTCCTTTTGCTTGGCAATGAATAAAGGCTTGACTCCTACATCAAACCCTCCAGAGCCCAGCCAGTAAACCCATTGCCAAGTTTATCTCGTGACTTACGGACTATGGGAGAAATGGATTGTTGCATGGTAGAAATCACAAAAAAAATGCTTCTTACTCGTGGGTGCAGGAGGTTCAAGGGATGGACTAGAGGGTGTGGTATCTTTTGGCTCTCTCTGGCTCCAAAAAGGCACAAGCCAGGATGAGCTGAAGTCTTGTTACCATGCATAGGCACATGAGCACTTTGGAAAGGGTAGCAACAGGGATATTGGTCACCGTCTCCCAGCTCTGGGTTACCTCCCTGCCGTCAGAAGTTGGTGATCCCCAACCACGGCTGGCAAGAGGGAGGGAGAGCACGCTCCATAATCTGCTCCAGCGCAAAGTCAAACCAAACTGTTAAATCTCAGCTGCTTCTCACCAGTCTTTCTGCTCTGAAGCCAGAGATTTATCCAGAACAAAGGGGAGCAGACAAAAAAAAAAAAACAAACCATAAAGACTGCAGATACAAGTATTTATTCGCAGGTGCTAAATGATTTCTTGATTAATTCTGCAACCTGCTGCTTATTTGCCTCTAGCCCTCGCTGCTCAGCATTTCACAGAGAAAGTATTTTAGCTCAAAGAGAACTTTCAGGCTGAAATTTGCCTGATGTGGGCAGCAGGGCAGTAATCGGTTTGAAAAACAAAACTTTGAGGAAGAACGTGAAACTAATCTGAAAGCCTTTTAGCAAGATAAAGGCTTCGGTTTACCATCGGCACATGTCTAAACTTCTCCAGACCTAATAAAGAAGCATTATCACTACAGCAGATGTTGAATGCGAGCATTACTTTAAAAAGGGGGGGAAAAAAAAAGAAGAAAGAAATAACCTGTATACAGATATAGATAGATAGGTGCCACAGTAGGCTCTCAAATTGCAGGCTTTCACATCCTTCTGTTTTACAGTGGGATATCATCAAACTTAACGTGACAATATTTCATTACAGGAAAGGACTGGCTATCACACCCTTACGCTAGCAGCCAAACATTTGAATACAGGATCCTTCAGCAGATTGTCTTCCCAAGTCATCGGCGTTGCCATTTGCTCCAAGGAGCGCACGGAGAAATATGTGGCAGATCCAACATTTTTGGAGGCGTTAATAACACAAACAGCACAAACCATTAGATCAGGCTCCCGCCTGCCAGGGAGAAGCCTGAGCAGCCAGGTACGGAAAGCGGCGACATACTGAAATCCTGGGTGTTTCAAGGAGAATTTGAGCAGCGCTTTTTGGTTTATTCATGATTTACTGCATGGTATGGGGTTCCCCTTTTCAGCCTGGGACAAGCCTTACTCAGAAAAAGAAGAGCCCTGTGCAATATATTACCTCTTCCCACCTAAACGTAGCAGTAAACACAAGATAATCCGATCTGTGACAATTTAATTATCACCCTCCTAAGGCGACTGCCCCATCCTGACCCTGTTAGGGAGCCCATGGCTAAAACCCTAAAACCCCACGGCTTGGCCAAGACCCGCGAGGAAGCCAGCAGCAAAATATCTCCGCAAGGCAGCTGCCTCGGGGAGACCGCATCCTCTTTCTGTACATCGCATGTTAAATGGGGAAAAAAAAAAAAAAAAAAAAATTGAACCTCAGGCCAGGAATTCAAGTAACTTAAATACAAAGAGAGCCTTAAAATCTTTGCAGCACCCTGGCACTGGCCCGTACCGAGGGAAACGCATTGAGGGTGCACCTGTGCATCAGGACCCGAGGAATCCCTTTTTTTTTCCTCGCATCAGGGATGCCAGAGCACTTCGAGGTGCAGCAACTTGCAGATAGCAGGAAGGGTGCGTTTGCCAGCAAGGAGGGGGCAGGGGCACTCCTCCGGCAACATAAGTCAGTTCAGATGGTGCTGGCTTACAGGTCCCTTCCTTTAAATTGATTAATAATGACACATTTAAATGGATAACATAAATTAATTTCTGAATTGCACCATTAGTAAGTAATTAATTTCTTTGCTCTGTGAAACTAAGATATCACTGTTATCTAAATCTATAAAGAAAAGAAATGCTGAACGAGGACTCCATTAATGTAAAAATTGATTTTTCCATTTACCCTCTTCTGAGGGTTTTTTTTTTCTCCCCCTCCCTCCAATGCATTTATTTTTCAAGTGGCTGAGGGTGGGGAGAGTAACCTAATTTATACTTCCAGTGGTAATCAAAAGATCATGCATGCTCATTTCAACCAAATGATGTCATTATGAAGGCTGTTAAAGCCAAGGTTGCCTTGGAAACGCAAAATGCTGATAGTTGAGGTTGGACATCTGAGTTCTCTGTAGGCACCGTAATGAGGAAATGGTGTGGCCCTGCCAGACCTGGCCTGACTGGTCACGCTGGGAAGATCACCCCAAGTTACTCAGATGGTCTCTTTAGCACTTACCCAGCTACCATTTCTCCTATTCCTCCCACCACCTGCCATAATCTATTACTTTTATGGAGCCAGGAGCGGAGAACTCGCTGGGTTCAAAGGCAAGCAGAAATGACGAGGCGTGGGGTAGGACCTGCTTGTCCCAGCGGGAAGGACACGCCAGCTAAAGGCTACGTGCTGCTTACCACCAGCTGGCTCACTTCTGCATTTCGACCCAAAAAGACATACCTGGTGCCTCTGCCACCCTCTTGGTGCAGCCCAGGATGGAGATCTACTGGGGACTCAGGGTGTCTGCCAACCAGAGCCACGATCCAGTTGCAGCCAAGGTATTAGATCCTCCTTTCCGACTGAGGGACTCAGTCAATGGTCTGGGACACATTCAGCCTTGGTGCAGGAGATGCCGACCGTGCGTTTAGCATCCCGCTCCGGAGGGGAAGGTGCAGCCCAGGAGAGGGGAGCTTTATTTTGGGTGTCTCGGAGCAAGGAGTTTCCTTGTAAAGATCAGCAACCTCACTCTGGCTGAACAAAACAAGACACGTCTGTCCCCTCTTACAGTCCTGAACCCTTCACGTGAGAATACTTGGACTGAGAGTTATTTTAAAAACAATTCCAGAAACAGAACTGACTTTCTATCTACTACTAAAGAAAAAAAGGCCTTAATTTTTTCCACACAGTGAATATTTCCACGGCCATTCTGCCGAGATGGCTTTAGGCAGCTGTCCCCACTGGTGGTCTTTGCGTGGGGTGGACAATGCGAAACGGTTGACGCCGGTTAGGCAGCAGGCTTTGAGCAGCCCAGGACTTTGGTCCACCAACAGAAAAGGATGCAGACTGATGCTATGGTTTTGGGACAACTCCCTGGGTCTCTTTAGCCAGTTCTGCTCTTCCCAGTTCAAGTTACTGGGAGAGAAAGCTTAGGACTAAACTGGAGATGCATTAGTACCGTGATGCAAAGAGCCACATCTGCCTCCCTGTGCCGAGAAAGCCCCATCCCTCCCAGTGGGGTCCTTCAGCTGTGCCAAGCCATGAATTTCACAGTTCCTTTCCAGCTCTTTTTTACCTACTCTGTCCCAAGAACAATGCAATGTCATCTCCGATCACATCACGCTGAGCTGAAAGCCAACTTTAAGGTACGCCTCGGAGAGAAGGGGGCACAGCCTGAACCACGTCTTCAAATGTAGGCGCCGTATCCGCCGCTCTAAAGAAGAGAACAGAGCGAGTTGAATTATTTACAGCGAGTATCTTCCCCCCCACCCCTTGTTAAAGAGCACAAAACAAAACACGCATACAAACAAGTCAATGGGATGAAACATTTACTATCTGTGCAAGGAGTGTTAAATGAACTCATTTCAGCCTCGCGATTAATATCCGGATGTCCCCTAGTCACTGCCAGGTTTTTTTCACTTTGGTGAGTAGGTAATGACATTAATACCACCACGTGATCTTCTTTCTCTTCCCTTATTGAGTCACCTTCCCCTTAGACGCAGGAGTTTCTTTTAAGGTTCATCAATTGAAATTGTTTGAAAGCACCGAGAAAAATAATAAAAAGAACATTTCATAACATTGGCAGAAGCATTTCAGGCATGAGCACTTTGAATATTTATTCGCCCTTTGTGTGAGCAATCTCAGCAAGAAAAAGTCGGTGTGAATAAAAGGAATTGCAAATACCAGCGAAGTAGCTCCATAGTTTTCATTCACGAGAATATTTGCACAGGCTCCTGGGAGAATTATCAGGCAAGGTAATACAAAATCCCTTGTAGCGTCAAAGCTTTGGACACTCCGTAATCCTCCTTGTCCAATGAAAAACATCTTTTCCTGACAGCTGAGGGCCTAAGCTGGTGTTTTGGTCTTTTTTTTTTTTTTTCCCTGGCTTGGGAAGCCCGGAGAAGGATTGGAAAAGCTTGGAGAATTGTTATCTTTGCCCCGTTTCTGTTTCACAGTGCCTCATATTTCCTCTGCCTCTCCTCTCCCATCCACTGTCTCTCCTTTGAGCCAAAATGGAGAGAACAAGCTAAGCTTCTTTCAGAAGTCCAAAAAAAAGAAAAAAGGGGGGGGTTTAAAAAAAAAGGGGGGGGGGCAGGTAGGAAGAGATGGCCAAGCAGCCAACACTGCTGGAAGGTTGGGGACTCACAGAGAAAAGCCGGTCAAGAAGCAAGTTACAGCAGAACTTTATACCACAGATCTGGATTAGACAAGATCCCATCTGGGATCAGAATGAGAACGAATTGCTAAGGAGTAGAGCCAAAACATCCTTCTGCCTGGGAAAGACAAAGGAGGATAGCAGCATCTACTGCGTTTTTGGGGCTCAGCAATAAAAGCACCAGGGCCAATTTACTCATAATTAGCCTTTATGGGCAAAAAAATCCTACGGAATTTCATTCTTGCCATAGAATTTTATAGGGTGGTTCAGAAACTTATAGAAAGGATATTGTTTTCTATTATCTTGCACAGTTTTTTAGAGCACTTCTCTAGAACCCTGTTGGTTTCAGTCCTGTTAAATTCAATAACTTCCCTAAGGGAGTGCTTTAAGTGTCAGGCTTGATTCAGTTATATAAAGGGATAAGGGAATAATCGTTAAGACAGTGCACGGGGATGGGAGAAGTGGTTTTGTGTGGCACCAGTCTTATTTAACAACAGTCTGAATTTATAGATGAGGCTGATGAGAAAGTTGGAAGCAACTAACGTAAGCGTAAAAGACAAAACCCAGGCAGAGCTTTTAGAGAGGGCTGTGATTAACTGGGATACCACAGAGACAAGAGGATGATTTCAGACGAGTATTTTAAGTGTTTTTAGATGTTTGTCTGGGTTTCATCAAGATGATGTCCCATGTACTCTTCTTGCTATTCATAATGTAAGCTATGGGCACTGG
This sequence comes from Fulmarus glacialis, assembly GCF_000690835.1. Taxonomy (NCBI): domain Eukaryota; kingdom Metazoa; phylum Chordata; class Aves; order Procellariiformes; family Procellariidae; genus Fulmarus; species Fulmarus glacialis. The sequence goes on along the minus strand of NW_009226400.1, from coordinate 121,109 downwards.
AGTTTAGGTAAGAGCCTGTATTGCTTGCTTTGCAATTAACACATCCTGCAATTGTAAGACTTCAGTCTTTAATATTTCTTCTTACTGCTAATACAGAATATTTTACTTCTAATATACTGTTGTCCTTGCACCTTAATTTATTATGACAGTGTGAACCATGACTAATCCTTCTGAGTGCTGAAGCACAGGCACAGACCAAAAACCCAAATCAGCATCTCTCCTTCCAACTACTCACCTAATATCCTCTCCAGAAAGGGGTGAGGTAGACAAACGTGGCCTTCAGGAGTCAAGGAGTGTGAAGCAGTGTGAATACCTCCACCCAAGACCTGCTCTGATCCAGAGGCACCTGCAATTTGAAGAGGAGGAAGGGCATGAGGTTGGTTTTACAAGGTGTGGCAGCAGGGGAGAGGCAGTTCCCGACAGCCAGGTTTCTAAGGGCACATGTGGACTTAATGATGCTCTGATAGACTTTTCACCTAGCCTGGGCATCTCAAATATCAAAAAAACCCCAAGCAGATAGTGAAGAAAATGGAGTTGGGCCTAACAGAACGAAATAACGTGCATTTTTCAGCCAGTGACTAAAAAAGACTGAAGCTTTCTGCCGCTAACCAAGGATATTTCTCAGCACTTCCCAGAAGATCTGCTTCATGAACAGGTTATCCTCAGGTTCCTCACCCACACCTGAGACCCTTCAGGAGGAGGCACCTCATCACTCCTCACCATCTGAGCCTGATCCAGCCCCACTAGCTGGGACCCTTAGGGCCACGCTCATGCATCGTGCGGCACCTTCCCAAGCCCGCACCCGATGGTGCTCAAGACGCTGTCGAGAAACACTGCCAACGCCAGCTCCGACCGCAACGTGAGCCTGGGTATCGCTGCAGTCAGCAGCAGGCAAGGCAGATTTGGAGCCTTTCCCAATTTTGCCATCAATGACCAGAAACCAGTAGCAGCAGGTGGCAGGGCTGGTGGGTGCCAGAAGGTGGTGAGGTGGCCCACCTCCCTCCCTGCAGCACCCACGTGGCTGGGAACAGACTTCTTCCTCGTCTCTGCCTACTCAGGCATCGCTTACTGCCCGAAGCCTGGAGATCAATAGCTCCTACTTTTGTACAAGTCAGGACAACTGCAGGAACTCTTCCCAAGTATACAAATGCCTCCTTTCTCTCTGAAGTTAGGCGGCTCTTCTCAGCCCTGCGCTGGGCGCAGATTTCCCGGTCCATCATTACAAACCCTTTTTACGGCTTCTTTGGGTTCATCCCTGGCCTGAGCATGAGACGCTCCATTTGTTTTGGCAAGAACGTCCCTGAGATTTATACCTATAATTATACAGGTAACCTTTCCGACAGGGAATTTTAAAATGATCAACGCTAAAGCAACCTACGCATTAAATGTGATTAATAAGACGCCAAATGGCTGCGAGTCTGCGCCTCCCTGCTTGTTAAGCATGTCAGCCAGTGTCCCCGCTTGATCCCGCCGCTGCGAGACACCATAGAACACCCAAAAACGGTGTGGAGTGGCCTCGGTCATTCCCGTTGGACATATCCGCTCCCCCCAGGCAATGTTCATGGGAGGGTTAGGGTACATACGAGCACAGAGGATGACATCCATCTCCCGAAGTTTCATTTCTGAGGATGGAGACGACTTCTGGTCCTTGCTAACATCTTCTCCTGCCCCTCCTGCTCTCTGTCCTTTTGTCCCCTTCCCGGTGGGAGCCGTACCGGAGCAGCCGCAGCCGGAGGGATGCTGAAGAGGTGACGGCGGGATCTCAAGTGACAGGAGACAGATGAGTGCGAGCCTGGCTGGGAGGCAGGTTAAACGAGGTGCCCGCTCCCCCAGCGCAAGGTCCTCTCTGCAGAATTGTCTTGCCGTCCCCAGGGGCACCGAATGGAGCTCTTCTCCTCGCTCGCTGAGCAGGCACCAGCTTCACCTGCTATCAAAGCACCCACTACCCGTATAATCAGGGAAAATAGCATCTGTCAGGATATCTATCATGCTCTGCGGAGGCGTGGGGTCCCCTCCTTCCACCAAAAAGGATTGCACGAGAGTAAGATGAAGCTTTGCCACGTGCAGCATTGCCGAGGAAGCCAGCTTCACGGTGTGCTTGGCAGGTTGCATAGCGCTGTCTGTTACGGCCTGCATTGAGTCGAGGTTTTACAAGGCTTGCATTTTGCTGATGGGTTGCCCAAAGACAGTAAAAATCAGTCATAGTCAAGCTTGCATTGACCTTCAGTCGAAGGCTACAGCACACTAAAATTACAGGAGAAACCCTGATGGCTGCTTCCCTATTCTCTGGACAAAGTTATTGCATTTAAATTGTGTATTGATTAGAGGCAGGAAATGTTAAGAAGTCTCTCTGGGAAAACTGGAGGGTGGAAAGAAATTCAGGGACTGACAAAAGAGCTACTTTAATTAGGAAGGAAAGCAAAGTAGCGGGAAGAAAAAACAAACACAACCTCCCCTCAAGAGCCTCCCACTCCAGATCTGAAAATCTGATCAGGAGTCGTCTCTCTTAAGAAAAGGAAACTGGCTTTTGGAACTGTTTTGGCTGGGCAATGGATGCAGGAAAACGAGCTGGCTTCCTCCCTTCACCCAGCGCTGCTGAGGACGGAGGCTGGGGAAAAGAGCAGCTACATTTTCCGCCGCTCCTGGATTTTGCATGCCGAACGGGCAAAGTGATAGATCACCTAATGAGTGTGTAACGACCATGCTTATTTCTGCCTTCTAGCTCAAAGTGCTTACAGGGTAATTACACATTTTGGACTTATTAGCTGTAATTACTAGGTTCTGTAAGCTGCAGAACGTATCGTTAGAGCATGGGCAACCTCAAGTGGTCTAAATATGCTCAGAAAAGTTTCTTGTTTATCTTCAACTTTTCCTCAACCTTAGATGACCGTGGAGAGATAAGGTGCTTGTTCTCATGCTGGGCAGCCTCGCCAGCCCTCCAGGACCCCTGCAGCCGCCGCAGGCTGCGGTTCCCTGACCTGGGACAGATGGGACGCTCGTGGGAACACACGCAGCCCTGGCCTGCGGCTGATTACAGGCTACGGGAGTCTTTCAGGAATCTGGCTCTCATTCATGCGGCCAAATAACGTGTGGTGTTCGTAGTAAAGTCACAGCGCTCCTTTGGATAGGCACCGTGACACCAGGAGCGGCTGGACCAGCTACAGGGTTTCAGCTCCTGCCTCCTGTCCCTTTGCTACCGGGCACTGCCAGGACTCTGCCTTCAGTAGGATGGCTTTTGAATTACACCGCTATCAATAAGCGGAAAAATAGAGGTTTTAAAGTCGGTTTGGGTCTACGTAAAAACCCTGCCAGCTCATCGCAGATGGGACCGGCCGGGGCCAGAGCGAACGCAAGGTTGCTGGGCTTATCTCAGCGTACAGAAGTGAACTGTTTTAGGACTCTCCTACCTACCAGACTGCTACAGCCCAGGTTTCTCCCCGCCCCAAATTCTGTGCCTGTGACTCACTCCTCCTTTTGCCTGGAGTAATCTGCCTGCTGTGTTTCCCTTCAGCCTCCCCTGCTTTTCGGGGCGCAGACGGGACCTGCACCTCCAGGCAGCTGCTCCGGTCCATCCCCGCACGCAGCGGTTCCCCCCCTGCGGCTGCCTCGCAGCCCAGATCCTACCTTTGCCCCCGAAATTAAACACAGCCTCTCAATTAACCTCCGTCTCCTCTTCCAGACAGGAGAGAGCTGGCAGCTTGGCCAAGACTGGAAAGGCAGAGTCTGTGGGAAAGCCCGAGATTCCCACACCTCGGACAATTAGCTTCTCCATACAACATTTCCCCGGGCACCTTAGCTTTGCCAGTGCAGCCTTTTTACTAAAATCCCTTCAATTTCAGAGCAGTGCACGAAACAGAAAAGCTAGTCTGCCCGTCCGTCCCTGCAAAGCACAGCCCCGTCTGGGACCGTCGGGGCTCCAGGCAGCACCATGCTCCTGCTCGGAGAGGAGGGACAAGGGGGATCCTTCCCCTTCTCAGATCCAGGTTTTCCTGAAAGCCAGGAGGCTGTAGCAGAGATGCCCGAGGACGAAGATGGCTCTGCATCGTTTGCCTTGGGTGTAGTGCCTCCAAGGCCAGCTGCCCACCAACGACCGCAAATCAGACAGTGCTAGAGAGCCCAGCTTGACCTAAATTAACTGCGGCAGCTGTACCCAAGTACTGCCTCTGACCCATCTTTGAGCAGTTTTTCTTTTTCCCCAGTATAAGTCTTTATGAAAGCTTTGCAATCCATTCCTATGTGATATAAAGCCAGGTCTTACTTCCTTCTGGTTCCTGCTTATTGTTTTGGCCAAAAAAAATCTATTTGAAAAGGGAAAAAAAATACATCAAACAAAACCAAAAAAGCTTGTGGGATATCCCGGACTTCAATGTGCTCTTCCATACAGGGTCAAGGAGGTATCCAATATTAGGGTCATGCAGCAGAATGAAATCAAGCGGTCACTGAAGCGGAAGATGGGAAGAAATAGTGCCAAGCACATCCCTCGCTGTCTGCACGCAGTCTGCTGGGCTGCAGCATCTCCCTCACCATCCCCCTTTAGTCTGCAGTGAGCCTGGGCCACAGCAGAAGTGCCCCCGTCCCTACCCCGCTGACGGCAGTGCCCCAAAAAGCCAGGCAGGCAGAGGGGGACGTCAGGCTCCCCACGGGGTTAGGGACCGCCCGGGATAGTTGACCTCTTCCAGAGGCAGCAAACTCCAGCCCCGCTAACAGAGCTAATGCATCTCTCCAGGACAACAAAATGCAACACAGTACAACATGAACAAGCGTGTTCGTGGCAATTTTAGCCTAAATTATATGTCACTTCTTTTTATGAGCGCCTAATACCCCCTGAAAGCAGTACTCACCAGTGGGAGCCTGGTGGCCACCTCACACTGGGCTGATCAGGAGAGCAGGAGTAGCGTAAAACCAGGACGTTGTCCTTGTAACCACCTAGTGAGGGGAAAAAAAAAAAAAAAAAAACAACATGTAGCCACCATTTTCTTTTTGTTTCCTTGGGAACCAACATCCCATCGGTGATGCAAACAATGAGCTACCCAAAGAGACAAATTCTGGTTTCTCTTCCCTCTGGGGAAGCCTCTGAGGAGCCTCTGCTGAAGTCAGTAGAGTCCATTTGGGTTTACACGGACTAAGAGTGGACGGTGGGCTTCAAAAGCAATGCCACAGGTACCTGTTGCGGTAGGTCTGGATTTCTGGCCACCAGCCAGCAGGTTTGATAGCCAGATAATCCAAAAGTATCGCTCATCTTTTTGCATGCTTTAAGATTTGCCTCCTTATTTCTCTATAGCGAAAAGCACTGTCCGATGCTTAGAGAAGAGAGCAGATATAATGCCAATCGTTGGAGTAGCAATTACTTATCTCACAGGAGCTCTGAGAGGCTTAATTAGTTAATATTTGTAAACCATGATGAGCTCTGGAGATGAAGGATCCAAGGCAAGAGATTGCTCACCACAAAGCCCAAAGCATCCCTGCTTTGCCCGCTGAGCTCCCCTTTTGCTGTCCAGAAAGTGGGGCCAGTTTGAACCTCACTCCTCGCCGGCGGCACGGCGCGTGGTGAAGTGAAAGACACCTAAGGGAGCGTTCCCTGCTGCATGCTAGCTCTCTGAAACCCAGCATGAATGTGACACTAATGACATCTTTCAGAAATGTAATTAGCCTTCATTCATGGCGAGGTACATTAGGGAGAATTCAGAGGCTCGGAGAAGTGGGCTCCAGTGGGTGAGAACTGAGGCTTGTGCTTTGAAAGCTGCATTAGGGAAGGGGAAAAAAATAGAAAAGAAAATGTTCTAATATTACTTAATTACCCCAAGACATCCTCAGATGTAATCGAGCTTGGAGGGCTAAATGAAGGCTGTGCATGTGAGACGGGCAGAGGCTGATGCATTTATAATGAGGCCACTTTGCAAGGCAAACTAGGGGGGAGCAGGGGGCAAAAAGGAAGGACAAGGCAGGGGGGCTGGGGAGTTATCACAAGGTGCCTGAAGATCTACCGATCTCCAGCGGCTTCACGCGAAGTCCCTTCCCCTCCGCTCGGGGCTGCAAGCCAGGCTGAATGGAGGGAGGACAGGAGATGAAGGGTGCAGATGCAAGTACGGCACTGCCCAGCGAACCACGCACCGCGGAATTACAATCACCCACGGTTTATTCACCAGAACCCCATAAAAAACCCTCAGTACCCAATAAAATGTGTAAGAGCCGCTACCTCACACTGACGGCAAGACATCCCTCCAGCCAGATGCAAACCTGGAGGATCTAACCAGCATCCTCCTCAGGAAGCCTCGCCAGGTCGGGAGCTGGGATGGGAAAGCGAGCGCAAGCTGTCCTTGGGGCAGGGCTGTCTCTGAAGATGAGAAGGGAAACCTTCCCCACGGTGGCCAGGGTTTGGCCCCATTGCTCCCATTAACATTAATGGAAACCACGCGGCTAAATCCCAGTACTAAAAAATCAGCCCTTTCATCCACCACACCAGAGGCCCGATGCATGCTCACAAGCCCATTCCAGCCCTGATTTACATACTGTACAAAAGGAGACATTAAAATCCAAACGATTTATGGTAATTAACGCTCATTTAAATATTATACTGGTAACTATCACTTCCAGTTCTACTCAGCCTTGAAGGGGCTCTGCGTGCACGTATATATGTATGGGGAGATTTTAGAGGGATACTGTATCTTCTCTCCTGATTGCCACTTTCCCAGAAAAAAGATGTTTAATGCTCGTTAATTGTTTCAGTTCGAGACATTGCTGTGAAAAGTCACCACAGGAGAGCGGAAATTTTTTTTTTTAAAATTTTTGTAAAGAAAGTAATAATGGGAAGCCCTGCCTGTGGCACAGATGTATTAGCTGAATGCAGCTCTGCTCAGGCTCTTTAAGCACCGCGATGGGTGACAAATAGCTATTAACACTGAGCTCCCTGTCACTGGAAGAATGAAGACTATGGAGATCAAACAACCTTTAGGTGGGAACAAAATGCATTATTTATCACCAATTAATCTTTTTTTCTCCTTGTTCGCTAGGGAGCTCAAGCAGTAGGACCGGGGCAAGAGGCAGCACTGCCTTGCTGAAGACCAAGGGGACCTATCAAGCACCTTTGGTGAACCTTGGACTGATCCAACCCTTTGCGATATCAAATATCAACGGGAAATAAATAGGTTGCGGAACAAACCTACAGGTTGTGGTACAAAATAAAGGCAGAAGAGGCTGCAAGTGTCCCAGTCCTGTTTTCAAGGCTTATAGAGCCACTCCAGCAAGACCAGGCGGGTATGGCCCTACGCTGCAGTCAAAGCTGGACCACAGCATCCTCAGAGGATGAGGAAGAAGAGAAGATGCCCGCTACCACATCCCTCAGGCAGCAGTCCAAGCACCGAGGGCTCTGCCTCTTTCCATCTCCTATGGAGTTTTCCCCCGGGAAGATAAAGTTGTCCCTCAAGAGAAACCCAACAATATCTGCTCTGGCATCTACAGCTGGCCAGAGAGCCAACCCCACTGAATCACAGAGCCAGCAGCTCTCTCTGGGAATCCCTCCTCCACAGGACGTGGAACAGGGCCAGTGTAGTTACTCTACCTCATATTCACCTCCTTCTCTCTGAGTACCAGGAGCACGGCCGGAGAACATGAGACCTGTGCAGCGCATCGGTGGGATCCAACCGTTAGCGGCTGCGGCAGCTACCCTCCAGTCAATCTCACAGCGTGTGCGATGCAGAGATAGAGATGAAGTGTTGCCCCCTCACCTTCTCCGAGAGCAGCCGAGCTCTACGCAGCGCCTACACCGAGCCCGAGGCCTTTGGCATTATTCGCTGTGAGATCAAACAGAGAACAGAGACGGATTGTAGATGGCAGAGTGCAAACGGCAGCAAAGGAGGAGCCGGGGGTTAGCAAAAATGGACAGTCTCGGCCAAACAAAATGATCAACAAATTCACCCACATACTGAGGGCAAGTGATCCGTGTTCACATCTTGTCTGAAAAAACTACCCAGGACATTTGATACATCAAAAACATCGCTCCTTACCCGCCCATCCATGGGAAAGCATGGGAAGCGGCAGCAGAGCCCAGGAGCTGTTGCAATGCCCCTATTATACTAATGATGTTTTCTGCCCAAACCACCCCAGGTGTGGCTCCTCATTGCAAAAGAGCGGTAGCCAGGAGAATCGCCCCAATCCCTTCGGGCTTGGACCCACCTCTTGCACCACAACTCCCATGAGAAGTACCCAGGACTTTCTTGCAGGGGACCACCAAGTGATGCTGAGAGACGTAAGCAAGAGCCTGCGCTCATTCCAATCGCTTGACAAGGTCTTGCAAGATCCATGTTTGCATTAAAAAGAAATTAAAAGGTTTTCCACTCCACTAGTTTGCCCAAAGCCTGAATACTAAATAGTAAACGCTACCTATGAGGTTCAATAAAACCTTCATAAAAAAAGCTAGCAGTCATTGAATACATCATGAACAATGACATTGGGGAGGCATTGTTCTTCTTCTGCCTGATGGACCATGCTGAAACACCTGTTTCTTATCGTGAAACCGTTAATAACTGTCACCACTGAAATCAGTGCTGAAAATGTGTCATTAAGTCAAGTTATTCCAACCACCACCAAATTGAGAAAAGAAAAAAAACAGCAAGGAGGAATAGAGGCAAAACTAGATCTTAGATAAACCCAGATAAATGTCAAAAACATACTTGTCTATGTGTCCACTGAAAAACCACTTGCCACAGGGGAGGGGAAAAAAAACCACCACCGAACAAACCCAGTCTACATACTAGATGGCTCCTGCCTCACAGACATCTTCTAGCTGACATGAAAGACACAGCTGGCTAACTATAGGCAATTTTAACTGATTAACTACAGACATTGACCCTTTCAATTAATTCACCGAGGATTTGTTTCATTCCAATCATCTCCTAAAGCTACAGCCTCCCCACAGAGCCAACAGAAAACCACTTTCTGGTCCTGCCTTTCTCCTACACCAGCTGTAAAAGGGGTGACAGGGCTGGGTACTCAGGGGTGTTTGACTCGGACAGGAATGAAAGAAAGGATGTTTTGCACTTCCGAGGGTGGACATTTGCAGCACGCAATCCTTTAGGGGCTGTAGGGTCTTTATCCTCTCAAAGAAACCTAGAGCAATGAATGAGTTAAATCCCCTAATTTTGCACAATTCAGACACGGAAATGGAGTTTCGCAGTGCAGGGCCACCTTCTGTAACAAAACCTCTTGCTGACTTTCATCATCCTGCTCGCTGGCTAGATCAACCTGATTTCCTCCCATAACTGTTGAAAGCCTTAGGTCGCTTTTCTATAGCAAATCTCATTACGTTTCCCAAAAATCATGACCAGTCTCAGTGTTCCCTCTTTTCCTTCAAGACCGTGGTCTGGCCTTGTATTGGTCCCTTTTGGGCCATTTCTGTCCAGTAGAGCCCAGCTGCCACCTTGTAAATTAAACACACCCATCCAGCTTTTGATGTCTTCTCCACTGGCAAAGTAGGCCCAGATATGAAGGTTGCTTGTCCATGGTGGTCTACTGCCGTGATTAGCCGCCTTTTTCCCATTACCGAGGACCGACCCTCTTGGGGCACCGATGGAGCACTCCACTTTGTATAAAGAAGCATCGACTGGAGGCAGCAACTCCATCCCCTAAATCTTTGGCACAAGGCTACGCAGCCCTTTTAGCGAAGCCCTGGATTTTGAGGTGGGTGGTGCAGGAGCTGACACCAGCCCCATTCGCACGGAGTCACAAGAGCTCGCCGAAATGGTTTGCGCGCAGTCCTGTCCAAAAAAGTCAACTGCACTGGTATTCTCTGTCCAAAAGAAAGGTTAAGCGGAAAATTCCTGGCTAGAGCGACTCTTCACCCTCAGCCTGGGAATCCACATGGTGCCAGCCTGAAAGCTTCGCCCTCCTCGTACCGCAGGGAGAGGCTGGATCGAGTCTCCTTATTTCTGTTTTCCTGAAACGTCCGAGTTTATTTTTCCCCCGCTGCCCCCTTGATTGACAGCTATATCGCCTGGAAGAATTTAAAAAGGATCTGCCCTTCTCCAGCGGCGCAAGCGCACTGGACAAAAAGATGCACCCGAGATGACCTTGAAACGATCCAAAATGAATCTCTCCAAGCCCAGCCGCCGCGGAGGGGAAGCATTTCTTGGGTGGGCGCGCACACCGGGCCGGGGCCGGGGCTTTGGGAAGCGGGATACGGATGGCATCCTTCATCTTCCTCTGCAAACTCCCTGACAGCCTGAGAAAGGATGGTTCAAAGGAGCAAAACAAAACGCTCACCTGCATGACAGAGTAGTTAGCTTAATCCCCCAAAGGCAAATCCCGTTAGCATGTAAAACTAGGAGTGATAATTGTAACCAGTTTTCAACCTTTACTGTAGTGGAAATAATCACTTCAGCAGTGCTGCCTGGCTTCCCAGGGACTTCTTTCTCCGAAGGTTAGCTTAAACTAGTCTAACAAGGGGGAGCGGGAGGGAAGGAGGGTATAAGATTAAAGAAGAGAGAATATTTAAGACCGGGGCGGGAGGATGCGACTCGGGCAGCTACAGGTCGCAGCAGCATCTCTGCTTGGGAAACAGCTCAAAGGGAAAAAATTAAGAAAACAGATAAAACACAAACTGGATTTCACGCAGATGGATTCTGCCAAGCAAGCCTGGTAAATATATTTTTCTGGGAGACAACAGCTTTTTTTTTTTTTTTTTTTTTTTTTAAGACAAAAGCCAATCTTTGTCTTTTGTGAGAGAGCTTGACCATCTGGACTTCAGAAAAACATTTGATACTGTGCCACATGGGCAAATGATTAGTTAAACTGTAGGAGGAGAACGTTACAATAAGAATTATGAATCAAAGAAAAGCTTTGCCTAAAAAAAAAAAAAAAATAAGATTACAATAGATAATACCAAAAAAGGAGGCAGTCTGGAGGGATTTTGCTGAGCAGACTGTTCAGTCACCATGCACATTCAACGCTTCCTTAACGACCAGGGACCAACACTCATCAAACTCGCTGCTTAGGAGGCGAAACAACCCAAAACAATGAGTTTTGGCATCATTCAGAAGGAAACGATGACTTTGAGAACGAGACCGACGGACGTGGAATGACGTTCAAGAGTATAAAATCCAAGGCCAGGTTTAAAAGACCGGTGGCAAGGACTTCCAGTGTTGGATGGAAACTTGGTGGAGATGACAAACGAGGAGACCCACCTGGGTGGTTTAGCTGTCCTACAACAGACCGGGGGCCACTGACACAACGCGATTATAAAAAGGCATCTACAACTCAAAGTATTTCCAGGAGACAGAGAGAGAAAAACCTATTAACTGCTAATGAAGAACATCTCCGAGAGTTCATATCCTGAGAACTGTGGTGAGGTTGGAGAGAGCAGATATAAACCACTCATCAGCACATTTAGGTTGGCTAATTACTATTCACTATCATATGAGCCATGGCCTGAGACAGCCTCCATGGGAACAGCAGGAGCAAAAACCCGCTTGCCATTGAGATAGCTCTCGATAAAGTTTATAAAAAAGGGTATGGTGAGTGGTTGCTTTTAATAGCAAGCAACTGGAGACAGCGAGCCATGAGATCCTTCCAGCCCCGCGCTCCTCTCACACCAGTAATTACCGGGAGGGCAACGATACTGCCCAGCTGGCCCTGTGCCCGTCATTGTCTACATGCTCACCAGGTCCCTGCAACGTGACACGGGGACACAGAGAGGTGCTAGCACGACTAAGCTTGTAATTAGTTTCTGGTGGCACGCCCGGTGCGTGGGCACCTTCATCGCCCACTTCACCAGGAGCGGGTGAGTCCCCTTGCAGCTTCAAGGGGCACTTCTCATCCCACGGCAGGGCTTCCCCGAGAGCCCGACGTTGCTTTCCACAAACGTCATTTAAGGGCTTCTGGGCTCTGCTTTTTACAGATGCTTGGAAATAACCCCCCTGGGTTTTTTCCCGGGTCCAAAACAGATTAATTTAAGGCTTGCTCGTTCAGGGAGCGCTGGTCCTTATTTGCAGCTGAGCCAGCCAAATTTAGTCTGCAGTTAAGTACCTCTCACTCACTCTAGGAAGACAAGAACACAGATATCAATAGCTATCTCAAAAACCAAAACACCAAGAAACAGATGCAATATAAGCTGGTCTGAGGTCCTGCCAGCACGGGAGGTCATGCAACACAGCATCTCCAAACCCACGTCCTCGCCAGCCTTCTCCAAATGCAACGATTGTCGTCGGAGGAACCCGAAACCGCAGTTTCACCTTCTTCAGCCAGTCCTACGTACAAGGTCTTTGGAAAGCAGTAGGGGATGAAGTGAAGGGATTTTGGCAGAAATTAAACTAAATTTACCCTGGTGAATTTTCACAAGATACTTTGGGCAAACATTATTAAGCCTCCCCAGGTAACGTAATTAGAAGTTCTGCCCCTTTTATCTAAAGTTTGCACTTTAATCCATCACTGCATTAAGTAGTAAAGATTTCCTTCTTTTTTTTTTCTTCTTAATAAAGGGGGTTTTTTTTAAAGCCTTCTTTAAGCAGGTGGACACTTCATGAGGAATCCTGGGCTCATTCTGAGTACATTCGGATCTCTCCCGCATAAATCACGAGCCAGGTTCAGGCTTTACATCAGAATATGTGACAATAAGCCTCAAAATTCAGGTGGCTTTTTGAGGAAGGAGAAGACAGCAGCAAAGGCCTCTAAAAGGAGAATTACTCAGGCTTACCCAGAACTTCTGTGTTTATGGGCAAAACCCACTCACTGTGAGTAAGGATGGTCAGAAATTGAGACAAAATGGTTTTGCGTCAGAGAATGTCAACTTGCCAAACCCAAGATCTCACAGGGAGGGGGAAGAAAGGCCATTTGAAATGACAAATTTATTTACCCAGGCCAGAGATTTTTCAGCATCGGTGGTTGTCAGTGGTTTAAAAAAAATAAAAACCCAAAGAAAAGGAAGAAAGAAGAAAATAAGAAAAAAAGAGCTTCACGAAGCACGAATAACCTGGTATGTTGGGTACTGGCCAGGGATGTAGATGGCTCAGATTCAAGCCCTTCAAAGCAAGGATTTGTACCTCTCCATCTCCAACATTCCCAGCGAGGCCCCAGCCATAAACCGATGCCGGAGTTTCACTCTCAATTGTCTGGTTTAAAAAAAAAAAAATTTAAAAGTATCTTGGTTTGTATCTTGATGTAGGAAAAAGAGCTTCTTTCGTAATCTCAGGGAAGGCTGTGGGATGAGAAAGAAGCAGGTCGCTTCCCTCCCTGTTTTTGATTACAGCTTATTAGCATCATTGTTTGATTTAAGATTTCCCATAAAAATTCCAGTCCCAGCAAACACCCCAACCAAAAAAGTAAGCAAGCATTAATAGGAGCTGTCTCTCATTAAGACCAGTTTCCTAAGAAACAGGAGCTCCTGTGTGTGCGTGCATGTACATCCATCTCAGTCAAGCCACCGTTTAATAACTTTCATCCAGTTTTGATGTAGGGGAGAAATCACAAACTATTAAGTTTCTGCAAGCTTAATGAAAATCAATGGCTGGACAAAGGAGACAGCGATAGCCCCATGAAGGACAGCCTGCTCAACCTCACTATTAGCCATCAGAGAACCCACACCGAGGAAAGTCATGGGAGATTACACTCTGCACCTTCCCCTGGCACTTAAAAAAAAAAAAAATTACTGTCAATAATAACCTGGACTAAGAGGCCAGGGGAAAGAAAAGAGGCTTTTCTGTGGAGCTTGTCCTTCTCCTGAGAACGGCCGTTCCTCGCAGCCGGTCCCCGCTGCCGGCAGGGTTGAGGGCTTTGCCACCGCCAGCTCCGAGCAGATGGCGTGGACACGCCTGAGCTGGAGAAATCTTTTGTAATAAAATGCCTCTCCCAGAAATTAACTTTAATTAAGGCATGAGCGCTTAATATCTGTATTTGAGATATTAAGCCTTCAGCAGAGAGGCCGTTCCCAGCCTCTCGTCTCAAACTTCCCCAGCATCTCCTTCTGCCCCTGGTAGGGGTGCTGCGACCCGGCGTCATCCCCTCCTTTGAGGAGGTGGCCCCGGCTCCTAATTTGCAGGAAAACGTGCAGGAACTTCACGTCTTGGAGCTCTCTATCCCTCCCGGTAAACTTGACAAGGGGTTCAAAACTTGTTAAGAGGAGGCTGGTGGGAGGAAAAGCGCTGACAGACAGTACAATCGCATAAGCTTCTTTTCCTCGGGAAACCAGGCTAAAAATAATACCCTGCAATTTGACAGCCTCAGCCCAGGAGAGACGCCAGCGTGCTAGCGAGGATGCAGGAGCAGAGCCCGGCTGGGCGCTGGCTCCGGGCTCCCGCAGCACCGAGCAGGTTCCAGTGAGGCACAGGGACAGCACCCACGAGTCGAAACCCCGCCTTCGACCAGCGATGGCACCCGCTGCCACTCGCCGTGGCCACCCCAGACACCAAGGCCCACCAGAATTTCACGAGCAAAAGGGCTCCTGAGAGATCCCCCAGCTACGTACCCACAGCTTGCAAGGTTTCACCGTGCTGCTGCTGCATTAAGTCTAAAAAAAACGTCATTTTACTGCCCAAAACCACGTTCCCCCAACGCAAAAGGGAAATCTTGCTGTCACAGACACAATTCACTCTCCACATCCCGCTCCGGTGATGGAGGAGTAAACCCTTTGGTAGTAATTGCTATGCAAGGCGGGGGGAAGAGATTCTGATAGCTTTTATTATCAGGGTATCCAGACGTAAAACGAATGCCTGCAATATTTATACATGTCATCACTTATAATAAGTAGCCTGATTTGTCAAACGGAGACAAGATTCAAAGATGTCAATTAGGAGGAGACGGAGGGCGAGGCGGGGGAGAAACGGTGCGCGGGATTTATCAGCGCTGCAGATGCTGCTTCCCAAATGTCAGACATAAAACCGCAAGCGGCTTTGACCGGCGAAGGCATGGCCAGAAACCCGAAACAAGGCGGTGAGGGTGAAGGCGAGGGAAAGGCTGCAGCTGGGTCCCGCTTTGGGGTCAGTCCTCTGCTCCCAGGGTGGGTGCGGGCGCTGGCGGGCAGCCCGCAGAGCCTGGGGAGCAGGA
The DNA here is from genome assembly GCF_000690835.1 of Fulmarus glacialis. NCBI lineage: Eukaryota > Metazoa > Chordata > Aves > Procellariiformes > Procellariidae > Fulmarus > Fulmarus glacialis. The sequence goes on along the minus strand of NW_009226400.1, from coordinate 106,079 downwards.
GGAGAGGGAAGGTTTCCTTTGACTGCCCTCTAATGCCAGGTAGAGGAAAAAGCGATGGGTGCGGGAGGGCATCGCAAGGGCCTGCCGGGAGAAAGGCAGCAGGACTTGGGAGCAATCCCCACAAGGTGCTGCCGTCAACCTGAAGGATGGAGCCCAAGAACAGACCAAGGAATGAATTGCCTCTCTGGAGAAACCAGCACCACCGCACTGTACGGTCCTTACGGGGTATTTTAGGCCACGGTTAATGGCAGGGATCCTTTTTTTCTCAGAAATCGTTAGCCCTGCAGAGAAGCAATGGACAAAACTCTTGCTGAAGGCTGGGCTGGTGCTCCCTCCACCCCAGCTGCTGGAAGCTTCACCCACACTTGTGCTCGCCTTGGCCAGGCAAACTCTCTTCCACGTAGCCAAGGCTTGCCAGCAGCAAGAAGACCAAGGCTGAAGTGTGTAAGAGTTCGTTTAAAAGCTAGCAAGCCCTGGCCTCCAAAAACCCCCTAGAAATTCACTGCCAGCCTTAAAACCCGCCTCCCGTAATACCCATTGCTGGTGGCACCAGGCAGGAGAAAGTCCCTGATGGAGCAGGGCAATGGAGAATGACCGCCCCACCATCGAGGTCACAGCTTTGGGGAGATTTATACCCAACGTTTTTGTGAACTTTGAGCAAAGCTCCCCAGATGTTTGCACCTCTGGATTTTTGGAGCCGAGCCCCGTTTCTTCCCCTCACCCAGCAATAGGTGGCAGCAATGAACTGAGCTGGCCGTACTCTGCAGGGCCACTGCGCCTTGCACCCCGGCACCCGGGTCCTTCCCTCAAACCATGGCCTCTTCTTCTGGGCAGATGAAATCAACCTCTGCACCTTTGCTGGTGGCCAGAGGCTGGAACCACAGAGGACATGGGTGAGAAAGGAACTGGGGTGTCCTCCTCCTGTGGGGTTAAGTGGCCCCGCGTGTACCATTACAGCAGCATCACCATAGCAGGGATGAGGGACGGGGGAAGAGAAAGAGAGGAGACCTCCCTGGAGTCTCATCCTCCAGCCTGACAAAGCAGAATCACCCCAAAGCGCCTCAACCGACAGTGACATTAAAGATAAATCAGGTAGAAACGTCGAGTTGAAGATCCCTTAGAGATGCAATTACGTGTGATGTTGTTTGCTCATGAAGGCAAAGGAAGGACACTGCAAGAAACACCTGCAAACAGCGAGAGCTTGCTCCTCAGCCCAAAAATTAGCAAGGAATGAAATAACCGAGGTGTATTTTGTCACTGAAAATGGTCACCCAGTCAAGGTTTAGTTCCAGTCATCCTCTCAGAGGCTAAGGACAGGCAACACCCTGAAATGCCAATACCCTACATGCTTTTTGAATCAACGTAAAAAAATATATCCTGTGGCAAAGAGGAAGCCAGAGCGTGGGACTGCTGCAGAAATACGGCCTCAGAGTCCGCCTCCCCCGGGAAGCGACGTCGCATCTCAGGCAGAAAATATCCAGCAAGTTTCAAGACTCCTACGGATGTCACCCTGCAGCAAAGTCACCACGAGGAGTCCTACAAGAGAAGGAGCAAACCCCTAAGCAAAGCCAAGGGAGGTGCTGACACCGGGATTCGTCTTGCTTAACTTAATAACTGCAGACACCTACATCTGAGTTACTCATTCTGCACGCCTGTCTCTGTAATGAAGAGAAATAGGCACTTTTAGGATACAAATCGATTTTAGGCATCCACGTTAGCAGATAAAACCTGAGCTGAAAGCACTCGCGCCAGGGAAGTCGCAGCCATCGACGTCCAAGCTGTCCATGGAGCAAATCCCTCCCGGCCGCAAGACGGGGGACAGCAGAAGGAACCGGCCTGAGAGCAAGACGCGTCTTCACAAGACGAGAGCTGATGTCTGGAGACAGCCGTGGCTGACGGGCGAGCAACACCGAGCGGGATCGTCCTCTCCTCCATCGGAGACGGAGCGCCCAGCCTTCCACCTCTGGGCACCGGCCAGGAGGGAAGAGGGATGACAGACACATTAGCACCTTCTTCTTGTTGACAGCTTGTTTTCATCCAAGCTTTCTCGTCCTCCACTAATTATTTCCTTTTGATTCGGAGATTTCAGAAGAAAAGATGCAGCGGTGGCCTTCAGCCACCTGCCTTGGGGCTGAAGAGGGAGAAAAACAGCCCTGAATGACAGAGGACTCGGAGAAGGGGGAGGCTCGCTCTTGTCCTTGCATCAAGAAAGCAGGAGTTTCTTTTTAGAGGCATTTGGTGCATATAAAAATCTAGAGGCCAGACCCGAGAGCTACAGTACTTTGCACTGAGATTTGGGGCTGACTCGGGGAGACCAGAAAGGGTCGAGGTCCTACAGCAAGGAGCACTGACCAGGTACCCAAGCTGGGCCAAGGAGGACAACATCTAGAGGCATCCAAAAAACAGTACAAGGATATGCAGAGTATGTTTTCAAACCTGGAGGACCACTCTACCCGCTCAGGCCCCATGCCAGGTACGAAGCATAGCCCTCTGTGATGCTTCTTCAAATTAATCCACGGGAAGAGACTCACTAAACAGCAGAACGTCAGCGAGGGTGATTCAGACCAGTGGTTTGGAGAATTCTCATTTTGACCGATAACTGAAGATCAGAAAGGAAAAGGGCACACGCTCACGGGAGAGGGAGGAGACGGTCTCCACCGGGAAGGGAAACAGCCTGCACGCAACCGCAGCCTCTGCGGGATGTAAAACGCTTTCACCGCGCCGTCCCAGCGCCGTCCCCGGCATCCCTCGCAGCGATGCTCAATCCCGCAGCCCTCCCCAGCTCGTAGCTTTGGGGTACTGCAAGCAAGGAGCCATGAAGACCGACTTCCCACCCACCCCCAAACCAGCACAGCACACGCACGAGGCGGTGAGAAAGCACCCGAGGGAAACGACAGCAGCCCAAAGTCCCTTCCAAGCGCCTTCCTCGTGGGATGTAAGCCGGGCTGCAACGCCCCTTCGCTCCGCACCCTCCCAGCCAGCGGAGCCGGAGTGACCCAAGGCACCAGTATGCTTGCAGCACGTGGGGACCAACGTGGAGCCAGCCAGACATTTGCATGCAGAAAACCTCCTTTTTCAAGCCCATACGTTTGTATTAAATGGTCTGTTAGAGATTTGCCGGTACTTTTCAAGCTCTGACAGCCCTGTTTTTATTTCAATTGCCTTTAAGCCACTTTGTGGAATTTTCATATATAAATATGGAAATATGCAAAAGCCCTCAGATTTATAGGATCCGACACTACAGTTTAAATGAATCCCCGATGATCTTGTCTCCGGCTCGTGCCCCCTCCCGCAGCACCCCTTCCTCGGGGCTCCGCCGCGCCCGCTCCGTGCAGAGCAATAATCCATCCCAGACAGGTCGGGAGCTGTATCCGCGCTCCCCTCTGCATTCCAGCCTGCCAATCTCCCATCACTTACACTAGCAGGGCTGCTGCTTTGCTGCTCCTCTCGCACAAACGGGGGTCTCGCTGTACAGCAGCGGTTCGGTTTTGAGCCGGGCAGGGCAAGGCAGCCCTGGGGATGCAACCACAGTAGTAGACAGCAGAGAATCCACGCTGCACGGCTGCGGGAAAAGCCTCAGTCAGACCCTGGCGCGGTTTCAGAGGAGCCGGTCGCAAGGCAGAAATCTCTTGGACACGCAGCTCTCCAAGGGCAAAACTCCTCACCCTACAGTTCCCATCACAAGAAAGCCCTGCCATCGCTTTGGGGTTAAATCAGAAGCAAAAATCTCCATCTCGCACCATATTTTCCCTTTCTGCCCGTCTCCACCAGAGCATCACGAGGGAAGAGCTAACTCAGAGGAGAACGGGTCCCACAGCCGTGATGGGAGCCACGGGCAAGCCGAGGTTCCTCTCCCCTCCGAGAGCGGGACGGGAAAATGCGGCGTGCCCCCGGGGAGGCAGGCACTCGGCACGGGGGTGGCTCCCGGTGATGCTTTCGGGCTAAAATCCTTGCAGGGCCTGCTTGGAAAAATGCCTTTCCTCTCTTTCAAATCACTCCCGAGCGGCTGAGCGCAACAAAAACCAACCCTGAGCTCACAACGGCAGAAAACTACCCCGACAGCTCAATCCCCCTTGGCAGGGATGCACAGTTCACCCGGTGAGGGGCACGGCCAGGGGCTCATCTGAGCTTCAACGGCTGCTGCCAACCCATGCACGCTTAAAAATAATTAAAAAAAAAATATATAAATCAAGATTAAAGTAATGGTAGCCTATGAGGCCGATGCTTACCTTGGTTTAAATCACTGAAAGTCAACTAAAAAAAGGAAGAAGTAATACACATTCGCTAGTAGAGGGTTAAAGAAAGACAAATCAGCAACCTAGAGAAAATTGCTACTTCAGTACGTGCAACAAGAGCCAGTTAAAATAATCTTCTGGCAGCCATATATCCTTCTATAGGTACCCCATATTCTCCCTGAATACTAACTTGCTTAATCAGCTCGCTGCAGTCCAGGAGGTGGTTCCTTCGCAGCTGAGAAAGCAGCTGGAAAATGGCCGTGGCATCCCATCGACCTCCGCCTCTCACACTTGTTTTGAGACAGAAATTGGAAGTCTGGCTTTGCAACAGAGCTTGGTTTGTAAGCTTTGAGGGCACACAAGAAGGAAAGCCCAGAAGAGATGGGGCTGATTTACTAACCACAAGCAACACTGCCTTTCTTTAACAAACTAGGTAGCTGAAAACAAAACATCTTTGATGAGGAGAAGGCAGCACCACCTACTCAGGGAGTCTAGCATTTCTCCTGGACTATTTTTTTTTTTTTTCTGGCCTATTTCCTCTCTCCATAAGAGCCTCAACAGTGCGCTTCAGCACAGCTGCAGTCTCAGGCTTTAAAAAAAAAAAAAAAAAAAAAAAAAGGTGGGGAAAAAAGTGTTGGTGCAGCTTTTACTGAAGGAGATGCCTATAAACAGCTGTACTGGAGCATGTAATTCTTACAGATAAAGGGTATTTGTTATTTTCTAAGAGACTTTAAATTTAAACCCCTAAGTTTGGTGTTAGGCCTACAGATTGACATGTCCTGATTAACCAAGGAAAATTAACCTCTCAGAGTGCAGAAAGAGTTGATTATTTAAAATAAATCAAAGATTCTTTTCCAGTTCAGATCACACGGACAGTCGGTTATTTTTAAATCGATCCGTGCAAATACATTTTTGGCTGCACCTGCCCTGGCATCCGCGGGCTTGCTAAGCTGCTCCACCACCGACTCCCTGCAAACCTCGGGCTTCCCTGCAGCCGGGGCAGCCGCCTTTAGCCGGAGCCTTTCCCCCTGCCAGCATTTAATGGGGGGAGGCTGAGGAAGGGCAAAGCACCTCGTCCTGCCTCACCGGCTTCCAGCAAGGTGTGCCCGAGCCTCTGCCGCCAGCTCCGGCCACGTCTCCTTCACTCCCTTCTCAAGCCCTTCCACCATCTCCCACTCCATCCCTCGGCATGAATCATACCGCTATTAACTCGTGACACCATTAGCTTTTGCTGTCACCAGAGCTGACAATTCAAAAGGCCCTCGAGAGCTGTCTGCAGAAACACAATAAATGAGATCTCTTAATTAACACCTCCCTTAACTAAATAAATTAATTTTATGCAGCTGATATGTCGCGTCTTCACAGTTTGAGGGTGACTGAGTAGCTGAAAACGAAACCTCCCTCTCCTCTGAGCCGGCGGAAAGACTTTTTCCTTGACAGTGTTTCTATAAACAAACCCGGCTCCGAGGTGGCGTGAGAGGCAGCGGAGGGAGGGAGGGAGTCCGCTGGAAGCAGGATCAGCATCCCCCAGCATCCAGGCTTGCAGGAGAAACGCCTCACCGGGACCAGGGAGGGGAAGAAACCCCTCTGCAAAGAAAGATGTGGGACGTCTGCATCCTTAGGCGGCTGCAGAGGCAAGGCAACCCACCTCCTCTTCTTCCCCGGAGCAAAACCACCTGCAGCTATACCAAAGCATGGAGAAAAAGTCAGGGTGCTTCACCTCTGCTGAATCCAGTCTTGCAGTGAGTGCTATAAAACCTAGATCATAAAGATTAAAAAAAAAAAAACAACTGGACTTTGGAACACAGGAGTTAGGATTTCGGCCCCTGACCTATAGGCATCTGATAGACAAAGCAGATCGCACACCCCCAGCTGAATGCAAACAGGTCCCTACCTAAACATCGGGGTGGAAAATGGCTACACACCACGACTTCACATCCAGCGTGCAGCTACCGATGCACGCTCAGCCAAAACACTAAGTGCGGCATACCTTAGGTTTTATACGTACACACACCCTCCTCTCCAAATCCATCTAACTTTCTTTTCAGGGCAGATGGCATACACACGTGCACGCTCTCTCCAAAACACCTCTCAAAGCATAGCCTTTTCTTTCAGCTTTTTCACCCGCCTCTCTCTCCCTTTTAACCCAACAAGCAGGGTCCTCGTTGGGAAGGAAGGAGACCTTGGCTCTTCCACGACTTGTTTTCTATAAAGCAGCCACTGGTAACGTGATAAAAGCCTCCTCTATGGCCTTTGATGGCTGGGGGGGGAATAAAAAAAAAAACAAAAAAAAAAACCGGAAAGCTTACCACTAAAAAAGACATTCTCCTCCAGGTCTGATTCACCAGCGCAGCTTTTGGTCCTTGAAGAAATGCGATAATCCAAGGGAACAGACTCAAGGCCAAAATCAGATTGTATTATCCAGGTTATCAACGGGGTGCCCTGCAGAGATGCAGCCAAGAATTATTTCCTCCTCCCCCTCTTTCGCCTGGCGGAGCATGACAGAGAGAAAGACTCTTCCTTTTTTTTTTTTTTTTTTTTAAGGAAATTAATTAGATTTTTAAAGAGGCTTGGATTTAAAATCAATTTCCCAATTAAAAAGCGTAAGGTTTATAGTTGGTGCAGGATTTAAGATGGGTCTGTTTGTTTGCATTACAGGATCGATGCACAAACCCCAAGTGCCATGGTTGTCACTATTTTGACAAGAACTTTTTAAGTAACCTTTGGGGGAACTGCTTCCCTGCTCAAAACCAGTTTAAAGGAGAAATGGCGTAAAAGACGCTGCTACTGCCAAGTAAAACAGCACCAGGCAGCTAATATTGAAAGGTATTGTAAAGCGATGTCCACCTTCTTCGCAGGAGCAAGGAAAACAGACTCCAACAAATCAGAGACTGGCGTAGGTGGATTCTCTGATGGGCACTAAGGGGCTGGTTGACTCCGAATTTCTCCCCCAAGGAGGACACCAGCAGCACCTCCTCTTTGCCCAGCTCCCTCTGCTCACCTCTGAAAGAATTGGTTCAAGGCTAGACTCTCTTATCTCCTACAAACAGAGCTCGACCTCTGCCATATTTGCAGCAAGTCCTATTACTTTGGGGTGATTCAGAGCTAGAAGCCGATTATTACAAGCCAGGAAGAAGCATTCTGGCTTCTTCAGTGTTTACAGCTTTTATCGCAGAAAAATCCACCTGTGCTAACTATAAAAATAGATAAAATCTCCCAGCAAAGCCTGCTCTACTCAAGATCCCATGCCACTAACAAGTCCCTGTATGCTCTGGGAATCCCCCCCCTGAGAGCAGGAGCTCTGGAAAAAGCTGTAAGGTTTTCCTCCAATTCAATCTGGCCTGTGATCCTGGCTTAGAGGAGCTCTAGAGACGACCTTAATGCCGACAGCACAGCACATTGCTGTGTTGAACAGGGTCACGCATCAAGTTGGATCAATGCTTCCATCATCTTGGCACTGCGGTACACGCCAGCAGCCACGAACGTGCAATCGCAGCAAAGCAATTCTCTACAGCAAGACCAAGCGACGGCAAGGGGGAGAAGGAAGAAAAGCAGGTTAAAAAAGCTCATTCGTGGTGGTGTTTTTCACTTGCTTCCAGGCTTCAGGGAGATTTCGTCCCCCGCCACTGCAACATAATGCAAGTGGTAGATGTTGGTCGGCGAGGCCAACGGTATTCAACAGTATGACATTCATTCGAGCACGTTTCTGCAGTGCGTGAGATTTACTGTTATAAGGAGATGCCGATTGCATCTGGGATGAAGGGGATGGGCAGCGGGGAACTGCCTGCTTGGGTCAAACACCAGCGCGGAGGTACCTGAGCCATTCAGAGAGGGAGGTGTGGGGAATAGAAAGGAGACGTTTGAAGAGCAGCAAGGTGAAGACACGAGTTGAAGAACAGTCATATAGGAAAGGAAGCATGGGACATGGGAGACGGACAAGGACCAAAGACAACTCGGAGGAAGGAAAGGGATTGGAGTGAGTAGCAGCAAGCAGGGCTGAGGGAGCTGCAGGAGCCCGAGGGCGAGGAGATGTTGGAAAGCCATCACAATGAAGTAACGTTGTTGGAGGAGGGAGTGCCAGCGGTTGGCATCCGAACAAAATGAGACTGCACACAGCCAGCCTCCAAGTCTTTTAGGGTTTCTCAGAGTCCTGGTACCACCAGAGAGGGTTTGACGAGCTGAAAAAAACCCTCACCTTGTATTTAAAAAAGTGTCTATCTCCTACAGCCAGAGGGAAGAGAAGAGGAGGGGGAAAAAGTATAAACACCCCATACAAATTGCAAGGGAAGGAAAGAATCAGGAGACATGCAACAGAACCCCAAGCCTGAATCACATCTATTGATGGAAATGAAATGAGGTTGCCTGTAATTGCCTCCTTCCCACACCATATCCAGCCCATCCTTTGGTCTTTCCCACTCAAAGAGCCCTTAATTCTAGTTGACCCATTCCACCAAAGCTTGAGAAGACAACGGGGCTCCCCAGGATACACAATTCCTACCAGCTTTCATGAAAATCTACGTTTACACCAGCAAAGACATCCAGACTAGCGCAGGCCTGGACAAGGACATCACCAAAGCTGTGATATTGTGCAAGGGTATCTAGAGGCACTGGAGTTGGTCAGAACAGACCAGAGGCGTGTGGTACAAGAAAGAAAATCAAGCTTTTTTTATTTATATCCTTTCCCCCTCGCTACTCCTGCTGCTCACAGCACAGCTTGCTTTCTTCCTCCTGCCTCTCTCAAGGGAAGTCACCCCTCCTTTTCTCATCTTTTGAGTGAAGGGCTTGGCTTGGTCCCACCTAAGTCCCAGGGCCAGAAGCTGCGATAAGTCCAATTGCCAGCACCCAGCCCAGCTTTTTGATCAAGATGTCCCTCCAAACACAGGGGGAAGACCTCCAGCTGCTGAAAAAGGAACAGTTTCTGGTTTGAAATTTCTATGAAGTTACTGCTTCCACAGGAAAGGAAGATATTAATTAAAGTTCATTTTTCAGTGAAAAAATCCGCAAGATAACCCGGAGTCCCGAGGAGAAACAAGCCGAAGGGCAAAGCGGCGTGAGACTGCTGGAGGGGACGAGAGCTTGTGCAGCAGCACCGCCATCACCGCCGTCTGGATGCCCTGAGATGACATTATCGCTTTTATCCTCATCTCTCTTTTCCAATTCCCAGAGTTAAGTGAAAGAAGTTGTTTGCGGAGGGGCAGGCAAGCACAAGCGCGCTTGAACAGT
>NW_009226400.1:93434-96610 GCF_000690835.1 Fulmarus glacialis | reverse complement strand
CCTACCAGCGTACTGCCCATTGCCTGTAGCCACTGTTGCAGCTAAAAGCAAGCACTGAGAGCCTCAAGAGAAGCGCGGTGCAACCTTAGCTCAGGCAAGACCACCGGACACGCCAAGGTCTGGGCCCCCAACCCTACTGATGTGGTGCCGCTTGCCCCCTCCTCCCTAGATGAAACATATCCCCTTCATTTGAGGATTTACAAGACAGAGCATAAACCCATTTACTGCCCCGCTGCCACCCTCTTTCTCTCTCCCTATAGTTGTTCTGAGCCTTACTGGCTGCTTGAGGACTATGTTTAGAAGCTCCCAAATTCCCTTTTTTTTTTTTTTTTTAAATAATTTTTGAAACCCGGTTTTCGGTTCCCTGCTGTCTTCACGGACACACCTCAGCTAAAAATGCAGTTTCAATGACATATCATTCATCCAAGGCCTGAGAGGGAGCAAAGAAATTGTTCACTCGTTCCACAAACAAGCGCAGGAAAGTGAATATTCCCTCCCATTCCTTAAACTAATTTTATGCATGAGGTGAGACTGCCTCTTTCCTAAAAACAATAATAATAATAATAATAATGATAATAATGAATACATTTTTCTCCAGTGACAGCATCAGTGATGGGGTTTTGCTTTACCACAAAGTTAACATTTCAAGAGAGTGCATCTAGAAGCCACCTGGTTAAAAATGCACCGTGAACAGCCAGAATTAGCATCTGAAGGAATTTAAGGGGCTTTCTGGGTTATTCTGGAGCAGAAAGGTTAAGGAACCCCACCACGTGGAAGACATATGCAAACCTGTTTCCAAAGCAGAGCCCTTCCGAGGGCGAATCGATACCCGTAAGATCCACCCACGCAACTGCGTTGAACGAGCAAACTAAGACCCACCAAAGCAGAGATTCACAGGTACTGACTTTGTTAAAGCATAATCCTTCATAAATCCAAAACGCAACTCTGAACAGGGATGCCAAATAGCACCCTGCTGAAAAAATAGCAATATCCAAAGCGAGTAGGGGATTTCCAATCCCCGCATCACCTACAGAGAGCTCAGGGACAACTCCACCTGGTCCTCTTCCCAAGCCCCAAACCCCAGTTACAACGAAGAAGGTGAGATGGGAAGGCAACCAGATAAATCAAGTCCTTGCAGAAATGCCAAGAAATGCAGAAGTAGCTTTGGGGGGGGAGAGAGCACATTGCAAGGAGATATCTCAGGAGAGAGTCTGTGCAATGCAAGGACAAGGGGGGGTGGGGGGAACGCTTTTAGCACCTGTTTGCTTGCACTTATAAATAAGAAAAGAGGCAACCGCAGTTAGAGAGGACAGTAGACATCCATCGCCCCTTGAATCCTGGGTGCTGTCCCCTCTGCGAACTCCACACTTCATCAGGGCTGCAGCCAGGAAAGCTGCAGCTGCGAGAGGAGGGAAGGGGCGAGGGGAATCACATCCCGCTTCCTAAAGAAGGCGGGCACGGAGGAGGTGCAGCCCTCGTCACACATGCAGACAAGTTTCCCAGAAAAAAAAAAGCTGAGAAACCTATCACCTCTAATTAGAGGACCAGAATCATAAATACAACACCTGAATTAAAAGCAGAGATAGGTCCAGAGCAGAAAAGCAGAGCTTGAGCGCACTCAAATCTAAGTCCCCAGCTGCAGCCTTTGACCAGCCCTTGAACCTGGTTTGCATTGCCACGGCGCTCAGCATTTCCAGCCAAAGGACTTCACACCCCCAAGGAGACGACAAGGGCTTAGCTGACAGAGTAACCCTGAGCACGCAGCCCCCCACGCCAGCCAGACACAGGAAAAGCCCCTTTTCCACAAACAGGGATGGAGACACCTCCCCCCATCATTAGTTGCCAGGGCTGAATATGTTTAGCATGGATGATAAAGCGTAGTCATTTCAGAGAGCTGTTACGAGCAAGGTTACGCACACCACTATCGCTGATTAAAGAACTGAACGCGCTTTGCTAAGGTAGGGCATCTTGCTATTTGCAACCCAGCACACAAGGTCACGGAGCACAGGTCCCTTCAGAGGCCAGAATAAAACAGCTATTTAACACAGAAGGGTGTCCAGACCACCTCCTCTGCCTGCCACAGGGCTCCCTGAGCACCCAAGGCTTTTTGTTAGGTGGTTATGACCCACAACCGCACCGGAGCGAGCCCGCAGCTGCAACCTCCAGACCACACCACCAAAGAAGCCCAGCTGAATCAGCGAGGTCCACGTCAGCTCGCGCATCCTCCTTGGAGCCCCGCGTCACTTGGCTTTACATCATCTAGCAGGAAAGGCCAGTGAAGAGAACGATGTCCTGAATAATAACAAGCAACAACTAAAGACGTGGCAAGGGAGAAAAGCAGCAAAGCGATTTGCAAGCCCGGTTCTCTGGTCATGCAATGGACAGAAGACCATTGCAGCACACGTAGCAAGCTCTTCGTTTTTCGTCTCCTGTGGGGCACTCCAGAAGTTCTGGCTTGTCCTGTAGGAGAAAGTTAAGGGTGCTTGCACCCGTCGTCAGTTCACAGATAAAGAGACGGAGGGCTGTGCTTTAGATTACAGGTACTCCAGACACTGGCTCCTCACTCCCACTCGAGGGTGAGGAGACCAACAAAGCTGGAAGGCTTCAGTCCCTCTGACGTGAAGTTACATCCATGGCCTCTACTCATCCAGAGACTCGAGCAAAGCTGTGCCAAAGAATTGACACCACGCCTGCAAAAGGCAATAAACGCAACCAGCGCTGGAAGAGCTGACTTGCCTGTCAGCGCCTGGTTTCATAGCATAAGAGGAAAACCGCCTCTGGCAGCCTGGCAAGCGTGGCAGTGAAGCCGTGGAGCAACGCCAAGGTGCTGCGACCTCCAAGTCACGTTCAGGAGACCAGCAGACTCCTGTCCTTGCCCAGCAGGACAGGGGAGCAGCCGACCACAGGCAGCAGCGGTCCCGTCTGGAGTCAGCCTCCTGGCTAATTCCACTAACGCGTGGAGAGAAGACACACCATCAGCTATTCCCCGGTTATTTTTAGTACCTGATGACTTTCCTGGAAGCATGCCACAGCAGCGGGTCACAGGGACGACTGCAGAAGGGACAAACATAGCCCCTCTGCCAGGACCGCACCGGCAGCGATAGATGCCAGCCCAGGTTTGAAGGGGTCACTGATAAACACATGAGCGTAACGAACGTGAGCTCTAGCCGCTCTTC
>NW_009226400.1:89365-93418 GCF_000690835.1 Fulmarus glacialis | reverse complement strand
CCTTCCCCTACCCCCCGCCAGACAGCCCCCCCCCGCCAGCCCCAGGGCTCCCCGCCGCCCGCCCTGTCCCTGCACAGCCCCGAGAGGATGCAGAGCCGGCAGCGCCGGCACGAAGAGTCCGGTTCATCTCAAGACCACAGACAAGAGTCAGTTAATTATTACTGAAGAGGGAGACAGGGCATTGCCCCTGAAATGGGACAAAGGCAACGGCAAAAAGCCTCGTCGGTCTGGTCCCAGGGCAAACCGGCAGCTGCACTGCAGCACCTGCAAGCAAATCGCACCCACCAGCCGCTTCCCACAGCCCTGACCGACACGTAAGTTGTCTTCGCACCTCCTAGACTGCTGCTGGCCATCAGGAGAAGGAGCTCAACACTTCAGTAGGGATTAGGCTGAAAATTAATGATGTTTTCCTTTACGCTATCAGATAGATGCACCGGAGAGGCACAAAGGAAGGCAGCTCAGCTGAGACCTCCAGCAAGGAACTCAGCCCGGTTTTCCACCTCATCTAACATATTCCCCCCAAAACAGTCTTCAGGACAGCATCTCAGAAGCAGCGCATTAGGACAACGGCAGTGGGAGGAGGAGATGAGAATCGGACCGGTCGTGCATGGGAGAACAGCTGGAGTTGAGCGCAGCATTGCCTTTGGGTTTGAGTTGCCGAAGAATTATTGATTTACTCTCCGCCTGCACTCAGGGGGCCGCGAGCAGAAACGCTCCCATGCACTGCACAGCAGGGCTCGGCTGGTAAAATCTTAACGTTGAGGCACCCCGACTGAGCAGAGCCAAGGTAACACTAAGTAAATAAAAAGGAGGTGCGAGAATTTCAATATTCTTTTTGCTACTCTAGGACCCAAATCAACAAAGGCAGGAATTGAGAAAAAACGGGATACGCAGCACTCTGAAGTCATTCTACAGGTGCACGAGGCAAGGGGCTTAATTTGGGGGGGAGCACAAGACACAGTCCAACTGCCCGATACTTGGCATATTAGGTTTGACCTGGTTGGGATCAGGATATGTACAATTCTGGCCATATCTTACGGGTCCATACCAAAAAAATGGGGTGGCGAAGAGCTTGAAGAAGCAGGCAGAAGTTTTGCCAATTAAATTCTTACCAATTCACCTCCTTTAAGCCCTTGCCCCATCAAAGAGAAGTTTGAGCAGTCCCAGGCAGCACCCCGCAGCTCGGGAGCTCACAGCCCGAATCCCTCCCTGATGCTGCCAGGGAAGGTGGGACCCAAACCCAGCCTTCTCCAGGGCTGGTTCCTCTCAGCTGGGGGAAGGCAGCTCACGTGGCCCCACAGTCCTTCTTCAGTGACCCATCCACGGGGTTTGGGCACTTAATTGCCCCTCGGCGCGGAGGGAAGCCCAGCAAAGCCCGGCGCGCAGAGGCTTCCCACTCTGCTGAGAAAGTCCACGTTTTTGTCCTTCCGTAAATGATTTATTCAACTTCACCTGCAGCCCAATTATATGTCAAAGCATTAAGGGAGTAAAAAAAACCTTGGTGTGTGCAAACTGTTGCTTTACTAAATTAGTTTGGTTCGTTGTATTGTTCAGGATAATTTTTTTAATGCATTCTGATCAGATATCTTTTCTATTTTGCTTTATGAAAAAAGAATTGATAAGAATGAATCTAAAACCTGCATTAATGACAGGGAAGGGGAATAAAGTTTTACAAAAGATGGGCATTAACGGGGTTAGAAATGCATGCTTTTGAGATGCGAGACAGTAGGTTAGGAAATGAGGCGAAGCATCACAGTGAAGGGGTTTTATTTTGGCTGCCTGAGAACTTCCACATCTCCCCCTCCCCAACTTCCACGTGTGATAAGATTGATAATGATAACTAAATATATAATTAAAATGAAGGCAGCGTAAAGTTCAAACAGATGCACTTGCGAGTCCTTTGCAAGAGCTGTGTGCATGCAGAATAGAAGCGTTAGCGCAAAGCTCTGCTCCCTCATCAAGAAGAATTGTTTGAATATCTGATGTAGCACGCGTACGGCTAAGGCTAGTTAAGCGCTGACACTCGGAGAATATGAATGAAGGCAGGCATTTTTAAAGGCCTTAGAGGAATTAGGTGCCCAAAACACACACAGGCAGGCATTTAATTCCCCTGAAAACCCAGTATTTCAACTACCTTGCTGAAAAGATTTCTTGAGATAATCCAGAGAGCTTACAAAATACCCTACAAAGATTTTTTTTTTTTTTTTTTTTCCCCTCCTCCTTTTTCTTAGGAACACTTGGGATTTAACATTATGATTCGGTTGCAGGAGCAATTTGGTCTTATGCTTCTCCTCGCAAGACCTCCAGCCTTCTGGGAAGTTTCAGAGTGCATTTCCTAGTTATTATAGTAATAAATGAAGAAAGGCTCCAGCCTAGTGTAATGGGTACAACCCGCAAGCAAAGAAATCCCTTTTCTTCCTCACACCCACTCGCATCCATCCACTACCCACGTTTTTAGCAAAAAGGCAACTTAAACGTGTAAGCTTCATAGCTGCACCTAAAACAAACAGAAACATCCGATCTCGTGAGCCAAGAGCATCACTGACGCCTTCCTGGAAACATCCCTCTAGACAAGGTGAGCTCAGCGACCTCCCTGCCCGCATCCCCTTCACAACAGTTTGAGGGAAACACGAGCTACGGCACACAAAAAGCCGATTAGGGTATTACGAAGCATCTCTCGTTTCCCAGTCCTAGAAAGAGCTGCGCACAGGGGGTATCTCCCAGAGCTCAGGCTGGAAATTATTGCCATCAGCCTCCCAAGGCTGCTCAGCGTCCGCGGCTCCCAGGCGTACTTTGGATTTCCAAAAAGCCCTTCTCTATCAGTGGGACAAGTTATTTTCAGGGCCATATTGCGCAAGGGCTGGAAATAGGCTCCGATCACCATTTTGTGCCTATTTAAACCAAGCAGGAGATAGCAAGGGTCCCCTCCAGGGAGTCTCTTACCTGCGTGGGGTTTGGCAGAGCCACCTCGGCTGGAGGACACCATCTGTCCCCTGTCTGGCCTCCTCCACGCAAGAAGGACAAATGGACGAAGAGGGATTGGGCACAGAGATAAAAAAAATTAAAAAGCACCAAGAATACCGCAGGCTCCTGACCGCGCAGGAAAAGTTATTACAGTTCGAAAAAAGCCACCTGCATCAGAAGGGAGTGAAGCCAGCAACCGAGATGCATATCAGGGGACAAGGAGGAGGGTGGGACGTGATGAGAATTGGCATAAATATGAGGCTGAGGCAGAAATCATAGGAAAATAAGGAAAGGAGAAGGAGCATTGGGCTACATGCCATCCCTGGTTCATCGGATCCGGCCTTCCTGCAACCTCCTGCTAAAAGCAGGAAGGGTTTTATCCCCTCTATTCCCACGGGGAGGCTGGTCCAGAGTCTGATTGCTCTCTGATCGTCAGAAACGATCTTCCAATTTCCAGGCTGAATTTATTCTAGGCCATTTTATGTACATTTGTTCTTGTGCCGACATTGTCCTCGGGCATAAATAGTTCTCCTTCACTGATGCTCTCCCATCCCCGTCTTCCACCAATGTATTTATAGGCAGCTATCTTCCTCAGCCTTCATTTTGCTAATTTAATTAAGTCAGGCTTTCCTCGCCTTCCCTCCGAACGCATGAGCTTCATTTCTTTTATCGTGTTAGCAGCCCTTTCCCAGCCCCAGTTCTTCGGTCCAGCTCCAGCATCCCTTGGAGGAAAACACGGGCCATACGATCGCCAGCGGTGATCTCTTCTAGAAAACAGATGCTTGTGAGCCGAGTGCCTAATTGCAAACTAACAGAGACAGGCTCATCTTTTATCCTGTCAGCTATTTTGAATCAGTTAAAGACCATAAATAGTGTTCTGGAGCACAAGCAGGTCCCGTAGTGCTTTGTAATGTATTCAGTTTACATTTTGGCTGAGTTGTCTCACCGTAATCCTGAACCGTTCTTCTTTTTCCAATTACGCTACGCGACTTTGTGAAACCATATGATGTCCGTCAGATTAAATATTATCCTATTTGGTGTTAGAAAGCAGCTCGTATTGCAAAAAGGAGAAAGCTATGTCCAGCGGAG
>NW_009226400.1:79358-89334 GCF_000690835.1 Fulmarus glacialis | reverse complement strand
TCCTGCTTTTCTCATGAAAAGTTTCTCATGAAAACGACAACAGACTGTATGGGATGTAAATATTGCTGTTTCGTTTTGCATTTGGGGAAGAAGTCAAATCCACGGACTTCGTAACAACTAAAGATTATGCAAAAGTGGCACAACGTGGCAACTACAAGAGCAAGATATATTTAGGTGATCAAGGCTAGGGAACTTGGATTCAAGAATTTTAAGAGACCCAGCCAAGGAGCCATTTGGACCGTTTAATGCTCATTTTAGTAAGAGCCAGAACACCAGAAAAGCTTTCAGAAGATGGAAAAAGCTAACATCACATGAATATACATACATAGGGTATGGTGAGCAAATCCACAGAGCTTTAACGGAACTAGACTTTATGCTGTTTTGTTTAAATATTTGATTAACAATGTCAATAACGTTAGATCTTTCATACCACTAGTATTTCTCATTTCCTAACTAGATGCTGGTACTTAGCATAGCTTTTCTTCAATATGAGTGAAAAAGGGACAGATTAATAAATGTAGCCAACTGCCTGAGGACTTGCCAAGGGTACAGCTCACACCTGGCTGCGAGGCAATCGCCATCCTAACTATTTCTGGGAGGTGGTTAGTTCCTGGGTATGACCTCTCAAGAAAAGCAGAGGCACAGAAACCCAGTGTCTTTGCAGCTGGTATTAGGCTGGCATTTAAAAAAAAAAAAAAAAAAGACTCTGTCAAGGAGCAACTTTGCTTTTCAACCTTTCCAAAAATGTTTGTTAGCCCAGCAAAAACTGTTTCCTGCCTTGTGTAAGCATGCTTTCCTCCCCTTCTCACCGATGACCTAGACCAGGCTCTGCGGCTCAACAGCAGCTTCGTTGCCCTCCGTGCAGAATAACAAACTTCTCACGCTCCATCTCAGTCTCCTCTTGACAACAACCAGTGCAAGCTGTCCTTCACATCACCAAAAGCAGAGGCGAAGGGGTACATCACTCTGTTTCGGTGGCCATTGACCCCAGGGAGGTGCCAGCACTCTACGAGGCAGTGCAGAAGAACACGATATTGCCCCCAGGCACCATCACATCGCTGCTGAGTAAGGCATTATTTTAATACTGTATCCCCCAAGGGCTCGTTGCAGGACTGGGTACCATTTCGTGGGATGATTTTTGATCACCCAGCAAGCAAGACAGACTCCCTCCAGCGAAAACGGAGGAGAAAAGACTGATTTGCTGTAGGTGCAACCGCCAGAAATACCAGAAAAAAATGGAAATATCCTCAAAGAATCCCTAGTCTTTCAATAAATAAAGCAAGCTGTTGTCAAGATGTAAAACGGACAGGTGTTATTCGTAGGAGAGCAAATCATAGTGGGGTGCGATAGGGCCAGAGGAACAGTTATCACCAGCCACGCTCTCTCATTTCTTTGCGGAAACCTCATTTGGTGCCGGCTCAAAGACACGAAAGCCACGACCATTTCCAGCAGCATTAGAAACACAACCAACACGTCAACCATTTGTCAGAACAACAAAACTAGCAGGAAAAGAAAAGGGGAAACATGTTCTTTTCAAGCACCTCCACAGGGATTTGCAGAAATTGGGTGTTAAAAATAAAGCAAATGGCCAGCGTCCTCCAACACAACCCACTTCATTTGTGATTTTACACTTCTGGGTAGCTGGGGCTTTTCTGAGCCAACAATTTCTGCTAAAAGAGAGAGGTGCCCGCTACAGAGGACTCAAGATGCTCTTGTAATGGGTTTTCTTTCAGCTAGAAACAAGCAGATCTAGCACAAATGCCTCCTAGCTAAAGGAAGATTATTAATACCAAGAGAGCAACTGCAAAGCATCCAGCGCTGTTGAAATATTAGCTTTTATAATTGCAGCATTGCAATTCCCTACGACCTGCGCTCTTCTCCTGCAAGACGCTCGCGGGGAACCTAAGCCCACCATGCCACAAGGGTAGCCAGGCTTCCCCCGGCCCCTCCAGCGCTGCCGAGGAGGGGGCAGCGCTGGCAGAGATGGATGGCCAGCCCTGGGGTGGCATGATTGATTTCCCTCGTTAGCCCGAGCAGTTAAGTGGGACAGAAGGGTGGCCGCACAGCTGATGGCGGCCCAGAGACGGGGTGCGGGGAGAGCAGTTTGTCTCGCTCAAGTTTGATGCGAGCAATATGTTCCCAAGCGTGACGGCAGGCAAGAGGAGGTGTAGAGGAGCAGAAAGCCCTTGCTGCTTCTAGCATGGAGCTTAACGCATTTATGGCAAGGATTATGTGTTGCACCACAGCTGGGGAGCCAGGTAGGATGAGCCCTTCCATATAGAATAAATTGTTTTTTATTGTTATTCCTTCTACAGTGAGCTTTCCCCTTTCCATATATGAAGCACAGGTGGAGTTAAGGCTCAAACTGATGCTGGCCAGGTGCAGCAGAGCAAAAGGACCTCTTGGTGATGAAGACACCCCTCTGAGTTGACCCCAACCATCCTGAGTTAACACCTACACAGCCTGGCCCAAAGGAAGAAGTTCCCAGAAAAGTTTCTTTCTAACTTAAACGGCTCAGTTTAGCTCTTGAGATCAATCCTTATTTTTCATTTCCCCTATTACTATCACTCCAAAAATAAAGCATTCCCTGAGAACTCAATGCCCATAATAGGAAACCAAATCTTACGGTGAGGCTGCAAAGGGGAAGAGTAAGAAATCACTAAAAACTTCTCCACTTCCCATGGAAAATTCTCCTGCAATCTCAGCTTTAAAGGTAGGTTAAAACTGGTTTGGCTTGGGGTTTGGTGGTTTAGGGGGAGGTTTTTTTGGAAATCAAACAAAGGCACCAGCCATCATGCTGTGACACCCGCAGCATGATGAATGTGTGAAGCAATCAGTAAACGTGGCTGCCGCGGGCCATGATAGAAATGAAATATGGGGAATGGTAAATCAGCGTGGACAGGAGGAGGAGAGAGCACCAGAGGGGTACCAGCCCTGTTCCCTTCAAGGCAGGTCGCCGGCCGTAGCAGGGAGCCCCTCGCTCAGCGGGCATTAATGGATGCGGAGAGGGGAGACTGGCTTGGTTTTTCATTGCTCCCTCCAAACCAGCTGCATCCCTCACTCCAAAGGCAAATAAACAGGAGCTCGGCTAAACACATCACTCCAACCCCACTGAGCTCCTGCCGAGCCCTTGCCCTCCACTGACATCCCTGGATCCAGGGCGTTCTCAGGAAAAACTCCGCACCGGCTATTTTTCGACCTGGCGTATGGCCGTGCCAGGCTCAGCCCCTGGCTCCGAGGTGGGGAAGCAGGCATCTGCCTATGCGTATAATTGTGCATGTATATGGGTCAGTGCCGGCTCGTGGGTCTGGTGGAGACACATATGCATTTTTCTTGCATCCTTAGGCAAGCTGGAAAATGTCACTTACTCACTAGGCAATCACTAAACATTTTGCTGCCCTAAGTGACCACCTGCTCCGCGTATGCAGCTCTGCGGCTGTGGGAGCAGGCTGCAAGCACATGTCTGTCCGAGGTGGGGAAGCAGGCATCTGCCTATGTGTATAATTGTGCATGTATATGGGTCAGCGCCGGCTCGTGGGTCTGGTGGAGACACGTATGCATTTTTCTTGCATCCTTAGGCAGGCTGGAAAATGTCACTTACTCACTAGGCAATCACTAAACATTTTGCTGCCCTAAGTGACCACCTGCTCCGCGTATGCAGCTCTGCGGCTGTGGGAGCAGGCTGCAAGCACATGTCTGTAAGACTGAGAGCAGGTTTCTCCTTTTTTTATACATTTTACTTGATTTTTTAAATTTTTTTTTTTTTTAAAGGCACACAGAGTGATTTAGAGCCCAAAACTGGGGCAAACGTCCCTACCCACATACTCATCCCTGTTCTCATCTGTGCCTCTGCAGTATCCTTCACCTCCCTTTTTATTTTAACCCTGTAAACAAAACCCTGTCTGCTGCCTGGCTTCCTAACAGCAGCACCATAAAGCTTTTACTTGAAGCGGGGCTGATGCCCAAGCAAAGCCCACCAAGCAAAGAAATGCCTGCAGAGGGCTGAGACGCTCTTGCACATCCTGAAGGCAAAGTCCTGACCAAGGAGGTGGTGGGGGTTCCCTGTGTAGCCCGTATCTGCATGCAGAAGGAGTCGCACACGTGCCAGAGGGACTGCTTTTTCTTAGTCCTGGCTCCTCCACCCTTGGGGAAGAACATGAGCATCTGGCACAAGAGTTAAGTTCACAGACGGGTGTCTGCTGTTGAATCCCATGCTAGTTAAAATAAGTGGGTTTGGGGTGTGGGCTCGCAACACCGTTTGGAGCAAGCACCCTACAGCAAGCACAGCACCACATTGCAGCGGGAGGACACGGCCAGTCCTTCCTGACCGGTGCACGGAGGCAAGGGGAGAAAGATGAAAGGGATGAGTCCGAGTGGAGGAAAGGAGCAGGGAGACTGCCCAAAGCTGAAGGTCTCCGGGAAGGTAGAGGGCAGCTGAAGATGCTTCAAAAGGGACCGTGCTTTCTATCTCCTAGCAACAGATGCCAGCAAAAAGCCAAGGGAGATGGTCAGAAGGTAGTCTTGGTTGAAGAAATGGGGGCTTTGCCAAGTCTCACCCCGATGGACCCCCATCCCTCCCCTCCTTGGGCTCCTTAGGGACACCAACACCACTGCCCTCGCCCCAGCCAGGCTGCTTTCTGCCCCCAATGGCCCGCGTGAGAGGTTTGGGTGTTTTCAGCCCCGGTCAGAGCACCTCTCTTGCTCTCTCCCCTGTAGGATCCACCCAGCTTAACTCGGGGCGACAGGGCCACAATTCGGGCTGTAGCCATGCACGGGCGACCAAGCAGGTTGGTAGCTAAAGGGGGACCCCAATATTACACATAGGATGATGTTTAGCTGGGAGCGAGCTCTCTGCCCCTCGGGGTCTTCTGCTGCTCAATATTTTGGGCTCCACCTGCTTCCCTGCAAGTGTATTCATCTGCGAGTAGCAAACAGGGCAATATTTACAGCCCCCAAAGCATCTGGTACCAATACGTTTTAACCCATCAGTAAATGGCCGGAGGACACCACACTCAGCGCTTTTAAAGACATTAGGGAGGGGGAAAAAAAAAAAAAAAGAAAACCTGCGTCTACAGGAAAAAACGCCCTCCCCCATTGCTGTATCAATTACAGAAGATGCATTAAAAGGTTTTAGTAATGATTTCTTGTCAATAATCTGGATCTTCAAGTCCCAGTGTCCTTATTCAAACTCTCCTGGGAGTGAGATGTCCCAGCAAAAATGGACACACCACAGATCCGACAGCAAAGGCAGAGGAAAGATAATAGAAAAGAGATATTGGGCAGAGAAAAAAAGATCGGAGACAGCAATCTGTACGAACACAGACAGATCACGAGTTTAAAGGAAGGTGATTCTTCACTCTAAGCCTATACAAATGATTTCCTTCCCTCTGCGGTTCCCTCCTCCCCTCTCCCCTGATGATTTGAAGGCTTTGGGAGCTGCGGTAAGTGTGACCGTTTTTCCGTGCGAGTCAGCTGAAGATTTAAGTAGGCAGGAGGAAAGCACTCTCTTTTTCCATCAATGTTCAATAGAAAGACAGTTAAAAAAAAAAAAAAAAAATCAGGGAAGAGTCCAAGCTGGGAATCATTAAAAGAAAACACAACCAAGAACATAAAGAACAGAGAGATGGAGTGGAAAAATACACTCAGGCAATCCTTCCAGCTCTGAGCCACCCTCCAACACTTTTCAGGTATGTAAGGTCTTAACGCAGAGATTAATCTGCAAGCTGCCGAGCCAGAGATGGGCAAGCTGGCCTGGGAGGAGCCTCCTTCACACCAGGCGAGATCTTCTGATAATCCCCAGTAGAGAGCTAAGGAGGAAAGTTGGCCAACGCATTTGCTCAGTCCTTGGGCGATACAGAGGGGGGAGCGGAGGGCTGCTGCCCGTTATGATAAGGCTGCTCTATGAATGCTGATTACCAGCCTGGCCCCGGCTTGCTAATCCAGATCTCTAAGTCCATAGAGGTCTTTGCCTGACCCCGCAAAGCCCTTGTACGGGGCCAGGGCTGTTTGAGGCAGGCGCTCGTGTTATGGACATTTTGTGACACATTCAGGCACGCTTACGAGCCCGGTTTCCTAAGGAAACAAGGTACACACAGTCACAACATCCATCTGTCCATCCCTTCGCTAATCATTTCCAAACTCGTCAGTCCACTTTTAACTACATCCAAAAAGAACAGAAGAGCCCTACCGCCCACCACCCCCCCCCAAAAAAAAAAAATCTCACTGGGCACCACAAATGTCATCCTCCCTGGTGAAAGCAGGCAGGGGGGACATTCTTCTGATTTAGGGAATTTCTCCCTTGTTAAACTCCAGAGAAACCACATGGGAGCTCCAAGATGAGCCCAACCACAACCAAAAAGCAGACTTTTTAGTCTCATGGATCATGGGATGGCTTATTTTCATTACGTAAGGAAAATTCAATACGGTGGAACAGAAGAAGCTATTCTTGATGCAATCAACACTCACCCTCAGACATGTGATGTTGCAGGAACGCGTGTTTTCTGTCCTTCCCATGCTCCGACAACATTCCCAGCTCACAGGAACAGGCAGATTGTAGAATGAGGGCTTGGCTGATTATTTTTTTTTCTTTCCAAGACCTTCATCTTTCTTTGCCACCAAACATTGCCTGGAGCCGATCCAAAGCTTTCCAGGAGCACAGCGTCTTGAGCATGCATGCCTTGCAGCTTTTCCATTCTTCTTGACATTGTAAACCTGTCTTGTAAAAGCAAAATTAAAGGCCTGAGTGCTGGCCACAAAGCCCTTACCGTGGACATGTTTTCTGTTGTATGCAACTCCAAGACAGAGGTAGGGGGATGGAAGGGGGGGAGGAGAGAGCTTCATGCATTAAGCTTCTTTATAAATCTATTGAAGGTATTTCATCACTTCCCAACATTCCTCTATAAAACCCACTCAGCTACGTTTACAAATTATAAAATTAGTTTTATGTGCAGGGTCCAGCTAATGGCACAGCTAAATCTAGGGAGCAGGAAGATTAGATGCTTCTCCCTTCCTCGTGGTGGAATTTATTTTGCAGCATCCCTGCGCAGGGAGCAGCATCCATCCTGGGGTGGAAGATTTTCCCTCCCAAACCAAAGCTTTCAAAGGTCAAATGAGAGTTGACCACTAACTGGAGAGTTTTGGAGAAGCCACGTCTGTGGGGAGCAAATAGAGCTGGATGGCTCAGGGGAACATCTGTGGTCCGCAAAGACGAGGCGTTTCTGGTAAACTGGGGAACGCAAAACTAGAGAACTTAAATTCCATGCAAGATAATTTATGCATATGGGATGGAGGGAGAGGGGTGCAATATTGAGAACTCTTCAAGAAAAAGGGACAGTTTTCATTACTCCCCTTATTTTCGTAAAACGGGTGTACGCCTCACTCTGTGCTTTCAGCAGAGGACTATGGTAGTGGTAACCAGCTAACTGCGTTTAAACATGACAGAGGTGCGTTTTGCTATGCACCTAGGACGTAAGATACCTGGCAGCTGTATTACATGTACTTGGTACCCTGCCACGCTGTTCAGAGAAACACTGGGCAGCACCAACCTAGTTCCCAGGGGTCTCCCATTTCTTGGCCACAGCCTAAGGCACTACCCAATACAGCTCTCTGGAAGAGTGCTAAAAGACCCATTACAGAGACAGGACCAGCATGAATATTAATTCAGCACAGCACAACTGCCAGGAAGGAAGGGAGTGATACACTTCAGCCCTTCTTGCACAGGGCCAGCATCTCTCCTGCCCAGCTCTGTGCTTCATCCCTGCTCACATCCCCTCCTCCCTGGCCTCGGCACCTCTCCGGACTCCCCAGGCGTTACGTGGGGTGCAGAGAGAGGCTTGATGTTGCTTACCTGGTCCATGGGGATGCTGCCTGCTCCCCCATGGCAGCCCAGCAGTCCAGGCCTGCGAGGAGGGATCTTACGGCAAAGCAAGGTCACCTCCCAGCGCGTTTGGCCACTTGCTAATCCTCACGCTGCTGGGGATCAACGTTGCAGGGGAGGAGGGGAAAAACCACAACAGTTCCTCCAGTTAAGGCTGGAGGAAGAAACAAAAGCTAATCAGCCTCGAGCACAGGGGACATGAAGGGAACAAGCTTCTTCAAGGCATGTTCTCAGCTTTAGTTCTTTGCTCCCTTTAAAAAAAAAAAAATTTCCCTCTGTAGCGTATTAATCACCACAAGTCAGCCTCGGCAAGAGTTATCCATGGAGCTATGCAGGGACTGCGAGGAGACTGTGTTATAGCAGGATTATTTACTTTTATAACCTTTACAGAAACAAGAGATAACTACATTAGAAAAAAGCAGCGACCGCCTGATTCATTCCTGCACCCTCCCATTTGTGCACATGTGCCGAAAGAGCCGATGCTCCGGTTGCCACCGCGAGAGCCTCCCAAAATAGCATTGCCACTGTGCAGGGGTGGCTTCGGAGGCAGCTGGATTTGGAGGGTGGCTTTCTAGCGGGTTTGCCTTTCGGAGGACCAGGGGGTACCCATCTCCCACCCCACGGGGCAGTGGCACTCAAGGGCTCAGGACTGGAGGCCGCTCAGATCCCTGTGCCCCAGGGATGCGCATGGCATTGCATGGTGGCACAAGACAAAGTGACTCGTGCAGCAGGACCCTCGGAGCCTCCCCATTGCTCCCCCTGGGTTTTCTTCTCCAGCAGGTATCGGCTACCAGCAGAAAGCCTCCTAAGCAGCTCTCAGCCACAAGCTTTCCAATGGCTCAGCTCATTGCACGCCAAGAGCGAGCCTGCAGTAAACTGAGAGCCCACCCCTAAAACTCACCCCCATGTGACCTGCAGCTCCAAGCACGATGCATCCCCTAAGCAAACAAATGAACAAGCTCTCATCTGCACCGCCCTCTTCTCCCTGCCCCCTGATGCACAGCTGTAGTTGGGGGGGGGACATTTCTTTCCCTGGTATTTATTTCCCTGCTGGCTGGCAGAGGGGATCCGCACAGAGCGGCCGGCCCCATGCTCCCCGGCAGGTTATCAGAGATGGGGAGGCTGTTTCCCTGCACTTGCCCGGGGGCAGCTATTGCACCTCTCTGCATTTTGGGCGAGGCATTGCAAATTTCCAGCAAATTCATCAACAACAATCGTGCCGGCAGCAGCTTCACCCCTCTAGTCTGCCGGGTGCAGCCTGGAACCTCTTCAAAAATCAAATGGCATGTGGGGAAAACAAAACAGTTACCTCCAGTCTCCGCTGCTATGAGCCAAACCTCGAAGAATAAGTGCTCTTAAATCCCCGATTTCCATTTGTCCCTGAACCTGTGCCTTGCACCCTCCAGAGCCATCTGCCATTTCCGCAGGGCTCTGTGGGTGACGTCCTGATCTATAGACATATAAAGGAGTCTTTGTTTACAAGATAAGAGCCACAAAATGCAAATAAAAAGCCCCAAATAGCACAAGATCAAACAGGGTCCGTATCTACACTTTCAAAGGCATCCAGGCTGCAAAGCTCGCTACAAGCAATGGTTTTGTTTGCAACAGCAATTATGATACTAAAAGCATCTTCCATGCAAAACCAACATGCATATGAGTGTGTTTATGTTATAACTTTAATCTCACCAATAACAGGTCTTTAAACCTTATTTTAGGCTGAAAAAATAATACTGAGTAATGAATCAAGGTCTTAAGAGGCCGATAAGCAGCAGGGAACCATTACAGAGCGCGTACTCCTGATTTAATTAAAGTCTTAAACATACTCCAAGAAACAAAATTCATCCACTCATCAATATGATGAAAAGACTGCAAGTTCCCTTAAACTCACCCAGCCACCTCATGAATCTCCTGCTTGCGAAAGCGAGGAAAAACGCGGTCTTCTTTCACTTAATTCTTCAAACCAGCAATTTCCACGCGAGCACGAGCTGTTTCGCTGCTCCTGGGACACGCTAACAGGAGTTACACCCGTGCAGCGAGCGGGGAGGCAGCTTCAAAGCCTTCTTGCAGCAGGGGTGCAGCGAAGTCCAAGTCTCTGGCACC
>NW_009226400.1:65068-79342 GCF_000690835.1 Fulmarus glacialis | reverse complement strand
CGCTCTTCCTCCAGCAGCCTCCGTGGCATCCAGTTTTTGGTATCCCTTGCCGTGCCAGAAAGGATCCAAGATAACTCCTGCCCGTGTAGCAGAGGTATTGAAGGTGCTAGTCTTCCCTTTGGCGTGAGCAACTCTCCGTACCACGACGCCCTGGGCACTGCTCAGATCTCTCCGTCTTTCCCATTTCTTGTGGCTTGCACTGGTGGCTTATTCCTCCTTTTCAGAGCAGTGAAAATTCAAGTGGCTTCACGGACACATCCCGCACCCCAGCAGACGGTCACGGCACGGAGCATCTGTGCAGGCACCCCAGAGCCAGAGAGGATGGACACCTGAGATGGGAGGACTGCCCACAGGGCTGCAGGTACTCCAGCAGACCATAGGTTTAAGCGGCCTCCATGAAGGAGCCTTTGAGCGTTCCCAGTCCAGGGGGAGAAATGGCCAGACTCACCTGAAAGGAGAGCAGCCAAAGGGGTTTAAGTACATACTCATCATTAGGCATGCTAGTAACATTTTCCCGAGCTCGGGCAACCAAATAAAAAAAGCAAATATTTGCTAGAATGAAAATGTCAACCGCTTGGCAGCTTTCCTTTTGCCTTGTGTTTCTGCTCATGGGGGCTTCAACCAGTTAATAATCATGTAATTCATGGATTTTTTTTTTTTTTTTTTTGGTCAGGGAGGTGGGGGCAACTCAAGACAAAGTTTTGCTTATTTCTTCCTAAACAAAATTAAAAGCTAGGAGAAAATGGGAAAAAAGGTTCACTGGGGGAACGCCAAACTTTTTTTTTTTAAGTTAGCATTAGCTTCATTGAGACTCCAAACATCACTTCAAAAAGTCAAAGCATCTCATTTCAAAAACGCACAAAGCGATTTGATTTTTTTTAAAATTACTACTTTCTGTTGTAATTTTTTCTTGAGTTCAACACAAATAATTTCAGCTGACCTGAAATCCTATTTTTCAACAAATGCATTTATGTACATTTAAAAAAAAAAAAAAAAAAGAAAGTCTAGTTCTTTAGCCTGTATTTGTGCAAAACCACTAATTTTCAGTTGTTGGCTTTCTGCGAAAGATAATCACACTGAACAAATGGCTGACTAAATGATTCTTCTCACAGGTGTATCAAAAGGGCTGACAGAAAGAACAAAAAAAATGACAGTATCAGAAAAGGAAAAATATAAAGTGTGTATAGATACAAACCACTAGAAATATTTATAGAAACAGAGCACCAGCGTCAACACTCGAACATTTGTGCTACCAACCCCCTTTCTGCATTCAGGTTTCCCATCTCGTGGCATTGCATACGTACTCCCTGTAATCCAAAAGCCTCAAATTAAGGAGCCTAATTTTATCTGGAAGAGCTTGGAGCGACCTCAAGAACCAGTGCTCTTCTTTTGGAGCCGGCGTTTGAGTTTCTTTCTTGCCAAGAGGAGCATTAATCCCCTGGGTAACCCGGCTCGAAGGCCTGGGGGACAGCTGCTTCATTTCCTTATTAAATAATTCTGACTCATGAACGCATCAGAAAACTTGCATTGTGGCCTTTGACAGTTTACCTCTATAAAGGCAAAGTTTGTCGAAGAAATCATTTTCCGCAAATCATTCACGCGGCATTAGTCATGTTTGTCCCTTCCTCCCAGCCTCACGGAGACAGCTCCAGTAATTTGTATTATTTTCATTGCCTTCCCCTGTACCCTCATCTATCTTGACCAAGTGAACTTGCAACTTTATCTCATCTTCCTGCAGCGGCGGATCAAGACAGAACTGCTTGTCCTGGCCAAGAGGAATGGGTTTAAATACCATTTTCATCTTTTTCTCTTGAAGACAGCCTAAATGCCGCTAATACCCCAGTCTGGGCTGGCTCTTGGCCTTCAGAGGGGTCTGACCAACAAGGAATAATGGGCATAAGGACACAATTGGAAGGTCAAACCTTATCGATTATATTTACCTCTGTTGCTTTTGTTTGTATAACTCTGGCCTCTCCTTCCCTTCTGATTTTTTTTTTTAAACCAGCCAAACTACCTATGGGCATCTCTCATGTCCACACATCTCTTTAAGCCACACGCAAAGCAGAGCACTGAAAAAGATGAATATGATAAAGACGCTCTTAAAGGTAACCTTAAAGTTGTTCAACCTTGCACACTTCTGGGCCCATGAGCACATACCTTCTTGGGTTACATCCTGGGGCGAGAAACCAGTTTTTGAGGAACTTTTCCATGCAAGAGAGAAACATCCTAAACACTTGATATTTCCTCCCCCACCTCCAAACGCTGGCATATTTCTAGAAGATCTGTACATTTATATCTGGCTGTTTAGCAGGGAAATGCTCTTTCTGAGCCATCTCCACTGTATGTTTTCTTCTGACATAGATATGAATTAAGGTTATGGCCCAGCATGATCTTCCCAGGAAAAAGTGCAGATTACATCGATGTGACCCATTAAAGCAATCTTAAATACTCACTGATGGTTCACTATTGCAAGTTACTTTCCTTCCTGATGTAGAATTTATTCAATATATTGGAGGGAAAAAAAAGCCTCCAGGAAGGCATTGCCTGTGCATCGCATTAATAAAAAGGGACAACGCAAGGGATAGGCTTGACAAGTTGGAAGAGGAGTCTCCATTTACCCAACTCTGCTGGATGAATAAAAATACTCCTCCTGAAGGGCATGCAGGCCAAAGGGAAAACTTTAATTAACAAAATTTGGAAGGAGCAAGGACCTCCTTATCCCATGCAACAACCGATCATGCTGTGTGAAATATGAGAAAACACGGATAAAATATTATGCCTGCCTGAAAATGCTCAGGAACCCGAGAAATCTGAGGGCTAACCTTTCTCCTGTTGTGTGTAGTAAATACAGCAGCCTGCATAGCACTGTATCTGGGAGCAGCAGGTAATTGCTTATGGGATCGCCTACAGTGGCTATATGGGGTGACACAGGTTCCACACCCCAGCAGCGAAGGGACTTCCCAGACACAAGCGGTCAGTGGCTCATATGTGACTCACACGTGACATCGAATGTCACTACCTCAATTAGCTAGTAGGTTTGTGGCTGCTTTTTTAATACCTTCGCCCCACTGCAAGGCAAGAAACGGCACATGGAGTTGCAAGGTGGATTTAGGTGCAGAAGAGGGGGGTGGAGGACTCCCCAAAGCATCGCTGCTCACTCCTTCTCCATCTCCTGCGCGGAAAGCAGTGACAGAAGAAGGCTGCGAGGCTCTTCCAGCACAGGGGAGATTGGGACTTCACGAGCCCTAAAAAAAGCCTCTCTCTTCCTTTATTTTACGCTTTGCCTCTGCAACCTAAATCTGAGTTTATAAATCTGAGTTTATAAACATTTTGCTGTGAGTTAAGTCTAGAGGGATTTTTTTTTTTTTCTTTGCACCTATATGATTCAATTAAAAAAAAAGGTGTCTGGAGAAAAAGGAGCTTGTGCTACAGAAAGAAAAACTGCTCAAACCCAAGGCTGAGAGAAGAGAACGCGTACGCTTACTGGCTTTTCTCCGTCGCAGACAGCACAGTGACGAAGACACACATCCAAGAGTCGACTGCCGGCAGTTGGCCCTGAGCTATGCTGGCTCACGACCCTACAAACGGTCCCGCCAAAGGCTGATTTCGGCTAAGTTCCAGTTCCTAGATTCCTCCAGTTCGTGCCACCATGTGCCCAGGAGCCCTTGGTACCCAGCACAGCCACGGAAACCAATGCAGGGAAGAAGGGAGGGAGCTGCAAGCTTGCCACCGGGTCCTATCGCGGTGCAAAGTCCCGAGGCCATCGCCAGGGTTCAGCAAACCCTAAAGACCCAAGCAGAGTTGGGTGCTGAGCGCAGGGGATCGAAAGTGCCCTGCACACCCCTCCCATCTCCTCTGCCTTCAAGTGGGGAGGGCAAAGCAGCAAACAGTGCTGCCAGCTCAGCCTGGGAATCCTCCGTTCACAGCCCGGCACATCGCCTTGCCCGTTGCAGCAGGTTTACGGTCTCCTACGCTCCCAGGATCCATAGACCTCCCAGAAGCAACCCCCTTTTCCAGGCATCCCTGCATCCGTAGGGTTAGGAGTGAGAGACGCTGCCAGAGCCTTTTCCCAGTTGCTATGGGGCCTGTGCTTTCCCCTAAGAGGATGGCCCCTCACACACCAAAACCTGCCCCAAAGGGCCAAGAGGCTCCTGTGGGTACCCTTCACGCTACGTATAGCAGAGGGTCCCCAGGGAAGAGCGCCCTGAATAATTTAGAAGAAGCTAGGCAGCTTGCAGGCTGCATCTGCAAGGTGTGATGTGGCACATCTTCCATTCTGTTAATTCACAGTATTGACAAAACATAAAATATTAACGCCGGAGAATACAGAATTCTCTTTAAAGAGACTGATTGGCAAAGGTTGGGAGCGGGTCCTTTGCCGTGCAGAACAGGTCAGGCAAAAAGTCTTCAGCAGCAGGCAGAGGGTTTTGTGCCAGGGAGCGAGGATTGCCTTCTCCCTCCTCGCCCTACGGGCTCCTGCTTGCAGGGGCTTTGCACGGTGCCTGCTCCGAGGCTTCGCAGGCTCCCAGAACATCTCGGGTTGGAGGGGCCTCAAGATGTCATCTCCTCCCACCGGCCCAAAGCAGGCCAATCTGCCAACACCTCCCTTAAAATGACACCCCTTGCTGTCACACTCCTTCTCCCCACCGTCACCCACCAGGAAACAGGGGACACCTGCCTGGGGGGGAGTGTAGGGAGCCAAGACCAAATTGAAGCCTACCTTTTTTTCCCCCAAAATTTCCAGTTGCGTCAGCTTCTTCATTTGCTCCAACTCCCTTCCAATTTTCTGTATTCTTCATGCATCTAATTAATGATTCAGTTTTGGAGCAGAATTCTCTTCCCATCTATAAAGTGGCCATGCCAATTCTTAGCCCTAATTTTAAACAACATATTTTGTTTAAGCTTTCTGCAGAGAAAACAGCTTGAGACGAAAGACTTTTCTGTCTCTTCACAAGACGATTATTCAGAACGTTATCAGCAAATCTTAACGCACCTTCATCTGCGAGGAGGTTTTCTTCCAACGCTGCTACATAGTCCACCCACCTATAGATGAGCACAGGACTACAATCAATACATGTTAATTAAGCTGTAGCCCACTCCAATTAAAATTATAGGATCTGAAGGACAGACATTTATTTTTGTCAGTAACTTAATTTAAGCATTCATTAATTTTAACTTTAATTTTTAAATTATATATCACTTTAATGATAAATAATTCCTCTCATTACAGAGGAAACATATGGAAGAGAAAGATAAAATGGGAGAGACTTGGATCCAGCGAGGAATATGTTCTCCGGCACTTCCTTCTCTTTCGGCACATCAGCAACCCCATTTATGTCAGCAAACTGGGCTCTTTTGAAAATTTGGCTGGCGAGTGCAGTGCTGAAATAAGAACAGAGATTCTTTGAGTATCTCACCTCCTTCTCTGCTGGGAACATGAAAGCTTGGCTGTGAAATCTCAGTGTTTTAGAATAGCTGAAACTTTGTACACGCTACCAAAATAAACACTTTTATACGGAAATAAAAATATTACCATGTTAACAGTTTTTTTAATTTAGATAGAAAAGGGCAGGTTGTTTTACAGCTTAACCCTTTCCGGACATATCCCAGGCAGAGAGCACCGATTTTTAAAGTGAGGTTTGTGCAGTGTCCTGCACTCGGAGTTAAACCTTCCCTGGCTTGGCTATGGCAGTTAATTAAACACGGAGCAGACCAGCAATATTTTGGGCCTTCTTTTCCCAGCAGATGCTGCGTGGCAAACGATCTGGGCTGGTCCAAAGAAGGGTATTAACCCTCAACATCTTCATCCCAAGGGACTGCCCAACAGCTCACCTATCAGCATCCGTCACACCTCTGCCGTGAATTTTTTCTGCTCCACCTCAGTGCAAAACTAAGCAAACATCCCCAAAGTCTTCTCCTTTCATATGAAGCAGAACGCAAGAGTGTCTGGCATCCTAAAATGCTCTCTCTGAGATCACAAGCTCTTTACCCCGCCAAGCACATCCGCGCAGCGCTTCCCGTAGCCGGGATGCTGTATAAATAGCAGCGCTGCATACCGAGACTCCTCCACACAGACGTACCGTACCCTGCCTGGGACCTGTCAAATGCCAAAAATCAAAATAGATTAACTGAATAAATTATTCAATGGAGAGCGCCGTTACTCCTCAAGCGCTGTGCTGGACTGGTAAGAATTGATCGGCTTCACAGCCGACGGTGGCAAACAAATAGCAAAACAAAATTGTTCAGTGAATAGACTATCTGACAAAAAAAGAGCTAGAAAAGCACCAGGTCTCAACCTCCAGGGAGCTTTAGACCTGCAGTGCAATTATGGTCTCTTCTTACCATATTTCTTCCCTTGAAACAACTACTTGGCCCTCTTCCCAGCCCGGTTTTGCAGCTATCATCACAAACCATTGCTGCTGCATTTTTAGGACACCGCATCTGCTACAAACTCCCGGGAGACAGGGAGAGTCCCTCTCCGAGCCCCGTTGCAGAGGGCGCAGTGCAAGCATGATGCAAGGCACCGTTCATACAGACGCCTCTCTGCCGCCTTTCATCCAAGACAGTAGCGCCGAGGCAAGGAAGAGACAGTGGCACAGCCCAGCCAGGACCTCCAGAGATAACCCAGGACTCCTACAAGCCAGACAAGTCATGACCGCTGGCATACACATTAAGCAGAGCGTCCCGGCCTTCTCAGAGCCAAAATTCACTTCTTCCAGCTCCCCTGCCTCTTGACATCTCCTGTCTCACACTATGCCACCCTCCCACAGTGCCAAAATTAACTGTATTCCCTTCTCAAGATCCATACCCTTCCCTCCCCCTGGAGAACCATCCCTAGCAGGGTGGCTTTGCTGAAGCTGAAGGGATTCCTCCTGCAAGGAGGAGCCCTGCTGCCTGCATTTCCACATACCAGTACAAAAGCAAACAGGAGATAACCCAGTGCTTTGAGCAGATGGAGAGGCAGACCAGCAGCTTCAAAAACCTCTTTAGCAGGAACGTGCAGGACCTATGTAATGGAAAAGGTTCAGTCAAAAGGGGAATGGGGCAGCAAAAGAGAAACTACGCTAAATATTACTTTACTAGTAATTTTCTCTTTCCTTAACTACTTCAGATATTTGAGCATTTTAAAAAAAAAAAAGCCTTTCTCCCCATTTATCTATTAGCTTTTCTTCCTTCCAGCTGTGCTGCTGAATTCCCATATTTATGACATCAGTGCATGTTACTATAGAGATAATTAATTAATGCAACATAATAAAGTCAGCAATTTTACTACTTTGCAGGTTAACACAGGACTGGAAATAGAGTGGGGAGGATAGGAAACCTTACTTCTAAAAAGCTGTATTTTTAATGATCCTCCAAGCACTGAAAGAAACAGTTAGGCCTGA
Source organism: Fulmarus glacialis (assembly GCF_000690835.1). Classification (NCBI taxonomy): domain Eukaryota; kingdom Metazoa; phylum Chordata; class Aves; order Procellariiformes; family Procellariidae; genus Fulmarus; species Fulmarus glacialis. Next base: position 71,957 of record NW_009226400.1, on the reverse strand, counting down.
AAATCATTTCCACGGTATATGAAATGCACCCCATTTGGTATAATCGCTGTCATCAGGAGCCCAGAGAAGAATTAGAAAAACAGCAATAAAGGTGAATAAAAGTTCAGCCGAACAATTGCAGGGGGAGGAAAGAGTCCCCGAGCGTCCTGCAAAACTCCTCCTCTCAACCTGGCAAAAATGCACCAGCTCACCAGGTATTTGGCCAAAGATGCTACAAGCTGTGATGTCCTAGTGGCTAATCCCAGACGCACAGGGCCTTTCTCCAAGAGCCCTCCAACGTTGGCCACCCCAAAAATCATCTTTCCAGGGGTGTCTGTCTTCTATGGAAGGGAAGCTGAAGACAGGTTAAGAGCAGCTCTTCCTTGTGGGACCTTCTGAGCAAGCCCGTGATGAGAGAGGGGTTGAGACAACCTCTTTGCACCCCAGAAGACTCAATGTCACGCTCAGCCACGAGCCAGTGGCCTTCCCAGCTGCTCATCAAAGCAAGATTTTCCTGCCTGTCACAAGTGGGCCACACAAGGAGGCAGGAGGTGAGACCAGACACTTTCACCTCTCTTCATACGTAGCTGCCTCCTGACAGTCAGGTTGACATTTCCAGCTGACAAGGACATCAGTGACTTGTCAACACGTCCAAACAAGACAACTCTTTGATGAGAGCTATAACTCCACCCAGGAGCTTGCCTTCCTAGCAAGAACTAGGCCAAAAAAAAAAAAAAAAAAAAAAAAAGATGCTGTGGAGCACATTCGGGTAGGTGCCACACTTGCGGTTTGGTCTAAGTCCGCCGTTTTGTTAATTTAAAAAATTAAAAATCAATCCCCTTTTCAAGCGAGGCCTTATTTTATTATTTGTCCTGTGCTAATTAGAATCTTTTTATATACTTTTCAGTTCAGGGTCTCTGCCTTCTGAGGTTAGAAAGAAGGAAGCAGCACAGATTAAATTAGGTCACTTAACCCTCAGGATGCTACCATTCCTCCGCAAAGGTTGCTGTGCATGCAACGAAGCAACGGGGAAAATGCTTTGAGAGAGACACAAATGCAGAATAAATAAGTAAAAGACCATGTTTTGGGACAAAAGTGACATCATCAAGCAACACTTGCCTTCCATAACCATGAGGGCTTTGTCATGTTGTGGTATTTTCATGGCAAGCTTCACTGTCATGCCGTAACTGAAGACACCTGCACTTCTCTCAGAACTGCCCAGTGAAAAAAACAACCACATTATTAAAAAAATTAAAAAAGATTGGGGCATTTGGCAAAAAAATCAGAAGGCCAGAATACTGTTGCCCAACTTAATAAGCCACCTCCACAATACCCTATTTCAATAAAAGCATGGAAAAGCATGCAGCTTTTATGTTGCATTCATGTAGAACACAGCTGAGGAAAATTAGAACAAAAAATACCCAAGTATTAAATGCTTTATGATCTGTTTGGAGACTTCAGCATCAGCTATCAATTCTTTACAGGCTCAGCTACTTTCAATAGGATAAATTGCACCGAGTCATTAAAATCCAGAGCTTATTGCATACCATCTGCAGACAGAGATAGTTTCTCTATTTTCAAGTCATAGCTGTTTTGCTGGCAGGCTGCTGCTTTGACCTGTTGCAAGACTTCTTCACGTCTGTCTGCAACACACTCCCCGAGGAGATGGGTCCACCTTACGGGGTCAGTTTAGCCGCAGAAAGGAGTGGCAGAAGTCTGTTAGACAATTTTCATGAGACAATTTGAATGGCAGTATCCAAGCCACCGAAATATTTGCTTGATCCACACAGAAAACAGAGCAAAACCCACTCTTGCAACGACCAGCTGTTGCTGCATAGGTTTGTAACTGGAACAGAGAGAGAACACATTTTTCCTAAACCCAGACGACAACCCAACCCAGATAGCAGAGGCAAGAAATCATCTATGGTGAGAGTAACAATGGGCAATTTAGCTTGATTATATCCTTGCAGATCTTCCTATTTATAACGGTTTGCATTACTTTGAATGCAAACTGTTTTTTTTTCCTGTGCATAAGCTCTCGCAACCAAAAGTTGTCATTAGCTCCTGATTAAAAGAGGCTTTAAATAAAGAGTAGAAACAAGCCCAAACAAAGAAGTGCTGCTGCATCCCAGTCCGGTTGTATCAGACTGCAAATGTCAGTTTTATTTACTGTTTGGAGTCCACTAAGCTTTTCTCTTGAAGGAGAGGTAAAACTGGGAATACTGGGCCAGATGGGAGAAAAGAAAAAACAGGGAGAAGCTAAGAGGTAAATAAATAAGCAGCCATGGGGCCCATGCATCCAGGAGGGTCCCGGTAGTTCGTACCAGCAACACACATGCAAAGTTTGCCCACAGATGCAGCAAACAAATTAAATAAGCTTCACTAGCGAGAGCCTGACCTTTTCCATCTTCCCCCCAGCAGAAATCAAGCTCTAACAGGGACCAAAAAGCGGGTTGGAAATAGCAAGGGTAATAAAGTCAGTCATCAGAAGCACAGAAATCTGAAGGGAAGAGACAGGCAGGTGAAAGGACAACCTCAAGAAAACTGGAAATATTACAAGTCATCCTCTATTGCCAAAATACCATGAGACATAATCTATCCCACTGAAATACTGGCAGCGGGGGATGTGACCAGGTGAGGCTAGGAGCTCCGTTTCAATGCTGAGAGAAGCAGCCTGCTCTGCTTTATACATTGAACTGCTCCTTTTGGCACACATTGCTGTGCGTTTTTTAGCGGAACAGAACTCCCCTCTAGCAAGGTGGAGGCAGACACCAAACGAGATTACTTTGAATTTTCCAGTCTCGATGGCATCCAGACCACAGGAAACAGCACTGATTATTTCAAGTCGCAGGTTCCTAACCCTGGCGATGGCCGAGCCGCAGCCTTTAGGGGATGTCTGCACTGCACACCCACCGATTCCTCTGGCTGATGGAGAACTCAAGCCAACGCCAAGCTGCTCCATCACATCAGCACAGAGCACTGCCTGGGTTATTAAGCCCCTGCTTAATTAGCCAGGATGAGTACCACTGGGAAATGACATAGCAGGACCTGAGCACGGGATGACACGCTGCTCTACGGATGCACCAGCTTGGTCAGTTCAGTCTCCAGCAGGTACCCGTTTTATAGACTCATCTTTTAGTCAAGATGACGGGAACGGGGATAGAAAGGAGGGGATCCTCCACCCCTGCATCTTTCCTGACCGTACATACAGCACACTGCCTTTGCTAAGGGCCTGCCGGTAAGCAAAAACGCTGCTCAGAGGAGCTCACAACTGCTCTCTCAAACCCCACAGCCGACTCCACACTAATGCACCGCTCCAGATAGCATTCCCATCCCGAACAGCACAGGTACTCAACCCTTCTCCAACCCTCGAAAGCAGGAAAAGCTAACTTCAATAAATGCAAAGCAATTCCATTCGATTTCGCCTTTTAAATGCAACGCTTAATTAACTCTACTGGGGCTTCTTTCGCTCTAACTGCTTGTGTTTCCGTGCCACCGAGGTTAGGAAAACACTTTCTCCCCTTGCACGGAGGGGCCCTGGCTTTCCCTCCCTGCTTCGTGCTGGCATTACATTAACCAGAGACCGGGCCCTCGGGCGCACAGAGCCTGGCCCCAAACAGAAAGAGCTTCTCCTTCAGAAACCTGCAACCAGACGGTAGGTTTTTTACCGCTCTGGCTGACCCTCACTTTGACTCCGAGCCAGTACCCTGGCAGAGCTCTGGTACTCGAGTAGAAGAGGAGAAACCAAGCTGTCACCCCACTAGATCCAACATTTAGAGTCAGTAACGCTAAACTCTCCAAAAACAGAACAAGAAAGAAAAGCAAAGGTGGGGGCGGAGGGAGAACAACCAAAACCAGATGTTTCTAAGCAGCTGGCATCTCTGTTTCTCCCAAGATGCTGATGAACGCAAACTCTGTGGCTTGACAGACCCCCATCGGACGCCCTCTTCCTGCTAACAGAGAATTCAAATCAGCTCTGCTGGATTTAATCATCTTCTCCCCTTAAATAATACACTAGGGGGAGGAGAGGAAAAGGATTTATTCATGTCACTAACTGTCAAAAAAATGTTTACTGTGCTAAAATAACCTGGACTCTTGAACTGCAGGAAGCGGGGGGCGGGCGCGGGGGGGGGAAGGAAGAGAAAACACCCAGGGGAGAGGGAACTGTGAGAATATCAGCTTTGCACACAAGGGGCATGGACATGCCCAGGCAGACGTTGAGATGGGACATACATGAGGTCTTCCAGCAGATATTCACGGGGAAACGTAGTGAAAGCAGATCAGCGGGGAAGGGTGGGGAGCACCTTGGTTGGCTTAGGTCAGCTGGGTGAGCTGAGCTCTGCTTTTTGGACAAAGCTGAGAACATCAGACTTTTTTTTTAAGCAGAGCCCTGTGGGACTCGCACCAAACCCCAGCACTAGCTCAACAGTTTGCACAGCAGCTCCCCCAGCCCTGGCCTGCTGACCTCTGCGGTAGCGGACCACCCTCTCCAAAACTCTTCAGAGAGGAAAAAAGACATCAGAAGCAGGACTGCAAGGTGCTCCTCCTGCCAGAGGAAGGTCAGGGGATGCAGGAGGCCCTAGAAGTAACCGCAAAAACTCAACGTACCAGGAAAAACAAAGACTCTGGAGCATTACTGAAACACATCTCCAGCTCTGTCACACAAGGCATGAACTGCAGAGCTCCTTGCAACAGGGCATGCGAAGGGCCCGTAAAGCAAATGTTTAAGCAAACTGGCAGAAGTCCATCAAGGACTATTAAACACAAAGTTACAGATTAACTTGCAGCTCAGGAAGCCCTGAAGCTGCAAAATGGCCCAGATTAGGAGGGAGCAAGACAGGGGCACAAGGTCTTTCTCAGGCACGTCATGAGATCCTGCCTCTCGCTGGAGACCCACCAGTGAACTCAGCACAGCCAATGTTTTGTACCTGCTGTAGATAAAACAGCTGATGGCCACGTTTCACTGGTGCAGGGGCTGTGAGGCTGCTGGCGCAGTCCCAAGAAGCGTGGCCCCTTGAGCAGAACCCATGGAGAGCTATACCTAGGACCCCTTCATCGCCTGCAGCAGGTAACGGGGGCAGGCACAGAGGAAACCCCACACTGAGCATCCCATCCTTCAATACACCCAAGTGATAGCATTACAATCGTGTACAGAAGTAAGGATCGCTTTGCTGGAGCATGGCCTTCAAAACAGCCTTTCCAGAGTGGACGTACCATATTCTTCCGGGACGATGAACCACTTGCAGTGAAAATATCCCAGCCCCCCTACAATGCATTTCAGTCTTCTCATGCAACCCAGCCTGCCTCCTTTCTCTCCCATGAGCTTCCATCCTTTTGTATTGGTGCCCACAGCTGGAAACTTGTACAGATCTATTTTTTGGTGTTTTGAGCATGTTCCCAACCTTTTGGAGCTCTCCTGTGCTTTAGCGGTTATTTCTCAGCCTGGGAGACACTCTGCTGGTGGGATCTAACAGCACGGTGAAGGTGCAGCGGCTCACATCTCCAGTTTGAGGTTTAGAGGCAACAGCCACCTGCAGAAAACAGTCAACAGGAGAATTAGCCACCAACAGCGCAGCCAGCCCCTGATTTTCTTGCTGTCCTTGCATACCCTCGGGCTGCGCAGCATCTGGGAAAGCTAAGAGGCCTCTCTAGATAAATCAGTGCAAAGCCACGGCAAGGACAACCTTATCATAGATAATATTGATATAGCTGAATCCAGTAACAAATTGTTTTCCACTATAGACCATGCCTTTCATCGCAGTCCTTAGGGGACAAGCGATGGAATGAGATTCCCTCCTGTCAGAATCAAATCAGGACACCTATTATAAGAAAATGAACTCAACTGCTGCACAATATCCTTTGATATTCCAGTTTCGTGATCCGGAGGTGGTCGAACCGCCACGATTGAGCAAGAGCTGAATGGCAGGCAGGCCACCCGCTGCTCAGACTGCCTGCGGACCACAAGGACGTCGGGCATGCAGGATGCTCCGTCCGGGCGGCTGCACGCACAGGCATATCGAGAGCCAGGAGCGAGAACCAGGAACCACAGGGAAGCAATTACTCTGTGACAACAGATGCCTCATAACTTATTCCAGCAGCAGGACGTCATTCCAGCTCCACCTGCAGGAATTTCTGCCGGTGAGAAAGCCTTGAAGGTTAGATGGGAAAGGTATTGCTCAGGGAGGTGAGGGAAATGAGTAGGCTGAAGTTGGTGGAGAGAAGCAGGCTACAGGTTAGAAAAGCGGGGAAGGTGGTGAGTCTTGGGGCTGCACAAAAATACTATTAAATAGCTTGGAGAGTCAAAAGGTTTGGGTTCCCTGGTATAATCCCACAGGAAATGCTGAACGCAGCTTCCCGAGAGTGGAGTGCCTTCTAGCAACCTTCATGAATTCTCTGCTCCAGCCCATACTCCCTCTGCGTTCAGTATCTCTGCACGGTTTGGCAGCTGAAGTTTCCAGAAGGAACATTTGCTGCAACTGAATTTTACAGGAATATTAGAGAACATCCGCAAAATGAAATCTGAATTGACAGAAGGAGACGTTCATGATACTAATGCCATTCCTAAAAAAGTTACTCCTCCAAATCAGGAAACAGACAATTGGTATGTCCTTGCAAAATCATACACCTCTTTAATTACAGGTTTTAAATATCAGGAACTTAGTGTGTTTTGAAATCTACAAACAAAAAGCATCATCTGGCAAATAATCACAAACGGGAGCCTGTGAAAACTGTGGTCATCTCCAACACATTTCACCTAAAGAAAGCGAAAAAGATATATGCCCACCAAACACACCAATAACAGTCTAGAGGAACAAACTTCCCGCAGAAAGGGCTCACCTGGCTCTCCTGCCCATCTTCCCTTATTTCCCAATGGAGAAAAAACCAAACTGGAATTCATTGCCCAGCAGGA
>NW_009226400.1:62816-65037 GCF_000690835.1 Fulmarus glacialis | reverse complement strand
AGGAGGCTTCTTCCCATCGCACAAGAAGAAGAGTGCAGCTCCTGGAGAAGCATGTTCAGAGCTGCAAATCCCTATCTTCAGAGTGCCTCGGAGGCAGCAGATAAGCCTTTGGCTTTGAACTGGAGACAAAACCCAAAGAGGTAAGTGTGCAACCCATGGTGAGGGTGGGAGCGAATTAAGTCTCTGCGATGCTTCAAGCAACCTGACATGATTTGGGCATCAAGCTCAGGCTCAAAGAAGTAGCAACTCAGCTGGTTTCATAAGTAACCCATGCTATTAAATGGGGAGCACTTAAGAGGTTAAAAAAAAAAAAAAGACCTTAAGTGCTTTCCCACCAAGAGCAAAACCCTCAAAACTTACTAGATCCCGCAGGGGGCGAACTTCAAATCTGCATAATTTAAAAAAAAAAAAAATATATTTAAATGTTATCCATACAGCACCAAGAGCAACAAGGAAATGTATCAGCACATTACGGCTCACAGGAGAAATCCCTACAGATAAAAGAGAGAAAACAGGAACTGAAGTATGAGAGACAGGAGAGTTCACAGCACGGATCGCCAGTCCCAGAGCAAGCGTAAGGCATGGAGAGAGGCAAACGAGCTACATGCAAGCAACGAAGGCAACTGTGACCTTGAGCTGAGAACACATTTGTAATAGATCTATAAAGATGCCAATCTCCTGTTTATATAGTGGATAAATACCTGTGCAGCTACCCAGGAAGCCACGCATAAAAATTCTGCACCAAGCTCCTGACAAAGCTCCACACCAGAGACTTCTCTGCCCCCGTCTCTGTATCAATCCACTGCTAAAGCTGTACCAAATGCCTCTTTTCCGCCCCACAGCTAACAATACAGGGCCTAAACGCTGTGCATTTGATCTGAATTATCAGCATTTGCTGGGCCTGGCTTTACCTATGCGGACAGCAATCACAGAAGAATAAAAAGAGAAAAATCCCATACAGTTTATTCAAACGCTGGAAATGTCTCACAGCCCTGCTTGTTACAGGGTGATATTCTTGCATCTCTCTTCAAACAGAAAAGCAGCATGGGAGGAACTAGAGATCTAAAGTGGCAGCCGGACTGACCAAGAAAAACGTTTGGTGGAAAAGCAAAAAAGACTGAGAGCCAGGGTAGTACACACGGAGCAAAACCAATAGCATCCTCTGTGTGAATTGCCCTAAACTCAATTGTTTTTACCAGCTTTGTAAACCAAATTTAGGCTCGTAGGAGACCCCATAGAACACTGGTGATTCAGAGTTAGAAACAGCCTTTTACCCTACACTGGCTTTGCAGGGGTCTCAGAGAGAAAGCAACAGCAGCAAGAACGTATGTGACATTAATGCACGTGCCTGTGCGTCCTCATTGCAGGGACAGACCGAAGGAGATTCCCACAGATGCCACCACCACAGGTTGTCCACAGTGCTGGTCTTTGAAAGAGGAGGGAGATGCACTTGCCTCCTTCCACTTTGGAAATGACCCACTGTTTGGGTGTTCCCATGAAGAGAAGTCAGAGAAGCACAAAGAGCTAACATTAACCTTTTCCCCCTGACGCCGATATACCAACAGATTGATACTACCCTCCTTAAGTAACGAAGTGTCCTCTGAGAAGCCAGGATTAACGCAGTCTCAGCCCAAAAGGCCAAGCAGGCTCTAGACCAGACAGTACTCATGGAAATTAAGGCCCAGGCTGAGACGGCTTAAATTTCTTCTGGGAACCTGTGCCAAACCATTCCTGTTAGACAGACACCTCCAAACGCCCTAGAAAACCCAACAGGGAGCACCAGGCATGGACACAAGCCCGAACTCAAGCCGTTTGCATTTCATAGCCCTGCCTTCCCAGCTTGCCTCTTGCTCCCCAGTGCTTTCCCTTCTCTGACCCTCGGGGAGCTCCCGAGCTGCAGCGCTGCCACTGGGACTCCTCTCTGAAAAACGACAGCGTTAATGACGTGAGTTTTGACAAGGCATCAAGCTCAGGTCTCTCAATACCTTTTATAACATCCACCTTTCAATTACCGCACTGCACCACATTTTAGTGTTTCAGGAGCATCGACAGGTGACAGATAAAAAAAAAAAGAAAAGGCACTTTGCAAGGGCAGAAACAGTTCTGGGAGAGCTGCCTGGGGAGAGCAGCCCAACCGAATGCCCAAGAAACTACCCGTCCCCTGCTCTGCTCCATGGTTCCCCACACGGGTGGGTCCAGCAGAAGCGTAGACGTCTGTGAG
>NW_009226400.1:53395-62803 GCF_000690835.1 Fulmarus glacialis | reverse complement strand
GTTCAGCAGAAGCGTAGATGTCTGTGAGAGCAGCAGCTCACAAAATCCCCTCACCCTCCCAGGGCCACCCCATCCAAATAAGCACACACCATTATGAAAAATCAATTTAAAAAAAAGCAGGAACGGAGGAGAAGGTGCAATTCCATCCAGTGTTAAAACTTCTCCATCCCAAGGCACTCTTTTTTTTTTTTTTTTGCCTGTGAGCAATGATAAAACTACTGATTAAACTTTAAAGGGGGACTACCTTTGAACGAGAGGAGAGGCACAGCAGAGAAGGGATGCATTATTTAAAGGAAGGTTTGTATTTTCCACCCCAGCAGCCACCATGAGATTGCCAGGCAAAGCACGGTACTATACAGAGTCAAAATCCAAGTGCCCCAAGATGAACATTACATGGTAATGCATGCTTAAATAATCCGTTTATTACATCTGATTGTAACTTTAACACGGCACAAGTTTTACAGCTAATATTTTGGAGAACTGCAACATTTTTTTATGGCATGCCAAGAATTCACGGGAGAATGAGTCTCACCTAAGTTTACTTCTTCCATCAGGAGACTAAATAGACTTTTCCACATAAAATTACCTATCACATGGTGCCTATAAAAAGATGCAGCTGTAAACGTCCCAGTTTCAACCCCACAGCTGAAAGTTAGTAACACAAGGAGCAAAAAACAATTCCTACAGCAAAATGGCTAACTGCAATAGATTTCACACCTGTCTGGAAAGCTCTTCCTTCAATGCCGCATTATCACATACGCTACAGCCCCCTGCCAGATGCTCGAGCAGGGTTATGCTGTCGATGTGCAGCGTGCACTGCCAGGGAGGCACTGTGTGTGTTGGCCTATCATTTAAAGTCAATGTTTCTCACTTTTTTTTTTTTTAATCAAAGAAGAATTAACCTTTGGGGGGAAAAAAAAAAAACCAAAAACATGCATGGACCATCTCCTGCAGTGTTGACACAATTGTTTTCATTTGCGAGCAAATGAAAGTTGAACTTAAACATCAAATATTCATTTATCAGCATTAACCTAGCTTCCCCTCCCCTCTTTGCTCTCACAGGCATTTTTCTTGTATGGTTTTAAGTGGGCTCATGACTCTATGTGTAAAGCTATTTTGTTCCTTTTGCTTTGAGAACAGTTCCCCAGATTACCCCCTGAACTTCTCTGACCCACTAGCTGCCCCTGTGACAGGGTTGCCTGTTCTAGGCAACATTACAAAAAAAAAAAAACACCACCACCCAGAATCAGGCTTTCAAAAAGGCTCCCATTCAGGAAAATCCATTATCATTAATGGCAAGCCTCCCAGAATCTGTTTTTCATTTCTTTTTCATTTTGAAATGTCAATGCGTGTTTTCAGAATGCAATTGTTTTCCTTAATCATCCACAGCAGTGAAGTAGAAAGTACTCATCTTTGTGGTGTGGAAAAGTCACTTGCTTTATTCATACCACACTCGGCTTCGAGAGGATGCTTTCCAGGCTGGTTTTGCCTTCAAGACTCAAGGCTTATACACTCATCTTCTGTACGAGCCTGTGTGAGCGATAAAGATCCTACCACCGGGAAATTCAGGTGTCTTTGCTAGGGTTGCCACTGAAGGAAAGGCACAGGTATGAGGACACGCGTTTGGAGGCGTCAGAGAACCCTTAAGGGAAAGCCATCTAGAAAATCCGGTGTCCTCTTACTTTAAGCTTGGCAACTAGAAAAAGCATTAGGGCATTGTTGTCATCTCGATTTTGATCCAAGCCAGAAAGGCAAACTGCAGAACGTGGTTCCGCTCCATTATCGCTTCTCGGGAGTTGTTCCTCAGTGCAACAACTACATACAATCTCTTCAGTTTGGTAATTGTTGTTTTTTTCCCCCCAGCAATCACAAAGAGAAGCTGCTGAAAGGTGCGGGCAATAGACTTCTTAAAGAGCTGTTGACAACTCCCAGGAAACTTTTACATTTTGAATGCATTCTGCCCACATTTCCTATATTTTCTGTGGTTCTTAAGTTCCTCAATTTAGCACACAAAGCTATTTGCATGAAAATAGCATCTTGAGAGTTTCTTATGGAAGACTTACAGTGCCTTTCTTTAGAAAAAACACCACATAATTGTAGAATTATATGTTGAACATCTCAGGTAGCTGGGGTAAGAGGAGAATGAAGCACAAAACTGATTGCAAACATTTTTCTTTCATTTTAGATACCATCAAGTTCTCATTCTCCAGCTGCCACTCACAATGGTACTCCTGGATACATTAATCTAGTGCCATTATCATTCTCTAAAGGCAAGGAGAGCTTTTATTAAAGCAAAGACAAATGAATTTAATGGTTTGACTGTCTGCGTTTCTAAAAATACATGTAGACTTCCTCTTGACCTGCAGGTAAGTAAATTCTATATTGATATATTCGTGGACTAAACCCACTCCCCCAAAGATAAAACATCCCATCTGGTAAGCACCCCTTTCCCAAAGTCCTAGAGAAATGGCTGGAACCTATGATGCATCTGACAGGTCAGCAGAGTGTTAGCTGAGAGACAAGATCTATTTCCAAATGAGATGGTCCTACGCAAATCCACCAGACTATGAACTCTACCAAGACTGTGATTTGCAGTGGCAAAGTGTTATGCAAGCAAGGAGATAACCTTTGAGGTAGCCAGAAACCATCTCACTTAAGGACGTTGCACTTCCAATCAGCATCTTAAGTTGCACGAGATAGTAAACAGGCAGTTAGCATTTCAACATGCTTCAGAGAGGAAAAAAGCAGTATGTTTACCAGATTTTATACTTGCTGGTGTTTTGGAGCGTGTTGCAAGTGCAGTCTCACAAAGAGATCGCTCCCAATGCTGGACGTTGGGATAAGCAAGGACGGGTCATGGCTGGCAGCCAGCTTGGTCTCAAGTGCCTGTGCAATGGCTTTGGACAATAGAAGCTCCCTGGACCCTTCTGGACTTGACATTTTCTCAGGCGGCCCACAAATACAGGGGGCTGGAGCCAAAAACTTGGTCCTGCCAGCCCCACCTGCCTATATCTAAAAGCAAGGACTTTCTGGCCAAACCTGTATCACACAGACAATCGTACTGATGAATCATCCAGCCGCATCAGGTAGTTGAAACAGCAGAACCGAAGGACAAATACCAACTACGTGCCTTAGATACCTACAAACTCTAGTAAAGACAACTACAGTCATTTCCCTATACTCGGCTCTGTCACCATCAGCAGGTGGGTGAACCAATTGCAGCTACTTGGGTGATGTCAGAGCAGTTAAAGGAGGCGAGAGGAGGCAGAGCATGATGTAGTTTACCTAGCTGCACTCTATCTACCTTTTATCACCCATAAAGCAGATGATGACGTTATTTCAATTGCCCGTGACTCACAGAATCACAACATTGGATTTCCACGAGAACACCAAGAAAGAGAAAGGCAGCCACCATAGATGGGGGGCTACATTATGAAAAACTCTGGAGACACCCTGCAGTTTATTTGATATCTCAGATAGGTCACGAGCACCTTCACACAGTGGCCTGCTCGGAGCAAGAGCCTCGTGCACTCCCGCTTACCTGGACCTGGGTCTTGGAGCCATTCACTTGCAGAAACCAGAAACCGCTCCACCAAGGGCCGTACCAATTTTGGGTATTTTGCAGCATTTTGCTTGCTGAAGTCCTGAATCGAGCTCCGCATTGCTCTATCAAAGTTCCTAGTAAAGGAGGCATTTCTCACATAGAAATCTTGAACTCCAGTGGAAAAATCACTGTGGGAAGGCAAGCCTTAAACTATTTACCCACGCAATCGGATGCTTCCAGAAATTAACAGCATGCTTTGGACACCCCATGGGAACGTGACCTGCCATGGGCTTGATTTGGAGAGATCCTAGCAAGGGAGAACTGTCAATTAAGACGATAATCAATATTCTCTCTAAGGCAACCATTCCCCTTAAGATCATCAGGAAGTTCTAAGAAAGAATCACTGCTACCACCTTCAAGGGTGGACCACAGGAACCGTGTATTATGTTAGGTATCAGTAAAGGAAAAGGAAGCAAAGAAGAGAAAGAAACTTCAAGACAGAAGGCTAAATAGCATTTACCCCAAAATTGGAATTGCAACAGGGCTAGAGCGTTCAAAATCCTTAAAGGATTTTAAGATCTGGCGTTATTGTCCTTTGATCTACAAGATTTCTGCTGCACCTACGCAAATACCCCTGAACAAGACCCTGGAGTTTATTCTGAACACATGCCAGAGGCTTTACAGATCACTACGAGTGCTCAGATCCTCTGTCTCATGCCTCACCCAAAATAATACACACACCTTCAGCAGCATAGACCAAAATTCTGAGAGGACCAGATAACCTGGCAGGGAGGGGAAAAAAAAAAACCAAATACCAAATCACTCAAAATAAACCCAGGCAGCACCTGGACTTTTCTTTGTGGACAACCCAGCTTCAACACTGCTTTTCTCACAAACGTTGTCAAGATCATCTCCTGAAATGGCACATAGGAAGAATTTCTTTTTGCATGAACAAATGCCAAATTATCTTGATGGCTGGCAGAATTTAGCACATCGTCACACAAATTCATTAAAAAAAAATTACAAGGTCACCTCCAAGCAACTCTTAAGTAGCTCTTCTCATGCAAATGTTTCTGTGTGTAAACCTAAGAAAAACACAAACAACAAGAAATAGACTGAAAAGTAAAAAAAAAAAAAAAAAAAAAATCAGTGCAAGTAGAGGAGCTCTCCCACGAGACAGCAGGAGAGGTTTTTTTAACACTTCTGACTGTTATTGCAAAGGCAGGAAGAAAAGACAAATTAGAAAGATGAGAAGGTAGCAAAACACAAGGTCAGCAACAATGTGACTCCAAAGTATTATTGAATTCAAGTCAAGGTTAATCAGAGAAGCCAAGTTTTTACCTTGGTGCCTTCACTAGGTGCCTAAAAATGATGTAAGGATCCAGCCCAAGAAACATTAGATTCTCTCATTTCTGTCTCACAGAGAAGTATTTGCAAGACCCTGGTTAATTAAACCAATAAACCACAAGTGAAAGCCTGGCCTCGTGCCACGTTTTTACTAGCACGTTGTGCAGGGGTGTTGCATTAACAGCTGTTATCCTATTGCAGGGGGATGGGGGAGACGAGAGCGGAGAGCAGAGAAGGAGCCGTAGCGGCAAGAACAAGGCGAACCAGCTGATTTTCAATTAACAGTTGAAATAAAAACGAAGTGCTTTTAGCGCTCGGCCTTCAAAGTGCCAATACTCTTAAATAACAGAGATACCTGGCCGTTCTATAGCCCTATTAAATCAACTTCATTTGTTTTAAGCAAAGCTAAGCGGTACTTATTTAACAAGCACTTCTTCAAGCATGACTCAACATGCAAGGAGGAATCCTTTCAGGGCAAAGAAAAGTGTCTCAGAGGGATGCTGGGAGACGAAATTTCTCTTTGGACTAGAAATCACTCGCCACAGCAGTTCCTGGCCAGGCCAGGAGTGTTTGGAGATGGTTTGGATCATCTGCTTCTGTCCAGCTCGGGGTACACATTACTTTGTCCCATGAAGGTATGTTGATGTCCCCAGACGTTAAGCACCTGGTAAAGGGGTGAAGTTAGGATCGCAGGCTCCTGGAGGGAGAAGCAGACACCTCAAAGGCGGATCCACTCAGTCAGGATACTCTAAACATCCTCCTCAGTTACTCCTTTCCTCCTAACACCACTTGAAACCTTCCCACCACCTTGGTTTTAAGTGAAATGGTTAATACAAATCAGAAGCAACATCCTCAGGATACATGGTGCAGTGTACCCATCCCCAGGTGTGAAGCAAGCTGAGCAAGGGGTAGTAACAACAGCCTTGGTGCATAGTGAGCCTCCAAGCTGTCACCCAGCTTGCCTGGAAGTCCTAGCCTTTCCTTTTCTTGGAAAAAAACAAGGATTTTGCTTACCAAGTGGGTCTGAGGAGGGGCATGCTATATCCACTCTATCCGCAACCGAATCCTTCCCAAAATCCTTGCAGTCCTTGGCCGCCCAGACCACCACTCTGTCCCGCCTAGGAGCACATCACAGGTCAATTCTCACCTACCCTGGTTATTCAGGGCTGAGTGAAGCTCCTGGAGCTCCTTCACTGCATTTTAAGTGCTCAGGGCTTCAAGTTTCATTAGTGGTTACTCTCACCTGTCATTTTCTTTCGCTTTAGTTTCTGTATCCTGATCTCTTTGATCCATTTACTGTAAGATGCACTTACTCCAATCCCCAACCTCTCGTCTTTGATACAACACACAACCGATTCTTAGCTGGAGCCTCTTTCCTTCTGCCAAAGAGCTCTCCAGCAACAGCTTTGTGTTACAGCCAAATCCATTCAAAAGGCCCCTTCATACACATAGCCTGAAACTCTTTTTCAATCAGTCGCCAGTTCTCCACGTGCAAGTAACTCTTGTCTGCACGTGACCAAGGCTCTCGTGCATTCGGTACAAAGCATCTCAGCACAGAGTGGTGTTTATGAGCCAACGTGCATTAACCTTTCCTCTTGGAAACCTGAATACAGAGTACGATGGTTATCCAAAAGGCCTAATAACCGGTTGAGAGCACAAGGCGCGGCTAAGCCTCACAGAGTGTTGAATTGCCTTCCTGGGATGGTTTGATGAGGGACATAATCATAGGAGAAGTATTTTGAAAAAGCATGTCTTCATCTCTCTTAAAAGTACCAATAATCAGTAGCTAATTTTCTCCATCCTGTTAGAGCTTGTTTGACTTCTTGAGAAATTAATACCCGTCCTTAAGGTTAGGCTGATACAAGCACCACTGATTTTTCAATGGCTCAACTTCAGGGCTGCTAGAACAGCAAAATTGTCATCATTTAAAGGTATCATTAGTTAAAGCAGAAGTTTCATTATTTAAAGCAAAAAAAAAACGCAGGAATATTGTTTGTGATACATGCAGAAGCACACCTCACTTCACATTCAGATACCAACATTTTGGAAAACAGCCCCAACTGTCTGGTACTATCAATGTAGTCCAAAAGACGGTTTAAACTGAAGACGTGGGGAAGGAGCAGCACCACACTGGGAACACAAATACTTTACTTCTCACCTGCCCCCATGCATCTAATTTTAAATCCTTCCTCCACGCCTTGCCCGCAGGGCACTCTGAAACACAGCATTCAGATCCTGGGTTTAAAGCACTTGGTGTCCAATGCTACGTGGACAACTAGGTCCTCTCCCTAGCGATGCACCCATGCTTCAGGAAAAAAAAAAGCACTGGTGAAGGCAACAAATGCACAAGAGCACTCTACTTCTCAACCCACAGCACACCAAAGGGTAGGATGATACCGAAACAGCCACCCCACTCACCACCACCCGCTTTCCATTTCACCGATGAGCTCCAAACTGCAGAGGTCATGCAAAGACAGCCCCTCTGTTCCCCCCGCCACGAGCCCTTGCAGCACCCACAGCAGACTGGGCAGACGCACAGCCCCGAGGGGCAAGTGCCTCCCACGCTCGCCTGGCTTGGGGCTGACCGCATCCGTGGGGACAGGAAGGGGGTGTCTCGGCCCCTCCACCTCCTCTCCCCTCTGTTTCAGGAGCAATAAGTAAGAAAAGGGACAAGGCTGACAATTATTATTTGAGATTTCGAAACCGGGAGGGATGGGGGAGGCTAGAAAATGTCACAGGCTTCTTGCGGACGTGACACAGGCTGGCTTGTGGGCAAATTAACACAACCGGGAGAATTCGCTCAGGCTAATCAGGGTAATGAAATGTGATATCCACTGGAGAAAGCAGGGGCAGGGACACACTCCACTTTGCTGTAGCAGCGATGCCCTTTAGACAAAAGACTCCCTGGTGAAATGCAAAACAACTCTGGGATGGAGTGTATTCAAACAGGATCCAAGGACAGCAAACCCATAACCACATAAATAGATACCTTCTGCTTATTTCTGTGCTGCCCGGGGATGTGCCAACACGTATTTGGGGAGGGGATGCTCAGAAGACACTGCCATTTTTCTTTTTTCCCCCGTTGCCTGCTCTCTAATAGTCGTATTGTTCAGGGTCCAGATAAAAAGGTCTTGCCCCAAAAAACCTTGTTGACTACATCTACAGGCCATGTACATCAGCCACAGGTTCTTTAAGATTGACTTACAGCAACTGCTGCACCATGCAGGGAGGCAAATTAACCTGGCAAACAACTCTTCCTATCCAGACTCCTCTTTTCTCCTGCAGATCAATCCTAACCTGCCAGCACTCCTTTCCTGTGAAGACAGATAAATTCCAGCTCTTTTTAAACAGTCTTGTTCAAGACTGCTGGCTGTTAGGATGGTCTGCGTCATCGTAAGACCACACAAGGAAACCTTCCTTGCTAATGCTAATGCTAGACCCATCTAGCACCTGGCATGCCCTGACCAGGACTGCTGGTCCCATCTCTTCAGAAATGCTTTTTGGTGGTGTGCCTGGCTTTCATCCCATTGCACATCCTCCTAACAGCTCCCAGCTCACATGACCCTCTCCAGACTTGCAAAGGAAGACTTGCCTGTTGACCTATTATGGTCTTCCTGCAAATCAACTTCACCTCAGGCCTTGCTGCCTTGTACGTAGCTCCCCATCTGCTGTCTTTACAGACATCAGATTAGTTTTTGCGTAAGTGGGGCTCCCGGAGAGCTCTTTTCAGAGGAACTTCAAGGAGGTCCTAGGAAAGGTTCTCCAAAATACTAACTATTCTTATCCTAACATCATTTGGGCATTGTACATACATTATTAAGCATACATCCAGATTAGGAAAATACCCATTACCCCATGGATAACACTACCTGAGAGCTCCTCTATGTGAGTCTGGCGTAGCTCTGAGTAAAAGGGAGACGCCAGTCCTAGGGAAAGGAAAAAACAGAGATCACAGCTTTAACTTTACATTTCACACCTTCCCTTGCAGAGGAAATGCTGCATTAAGATGTTGGGTGAAGCATAACACATCCCACACTCCCCACCTCAGTTTGAAACGTGTAGCCCTCCATTACAGAATCCCAAATCGTTGTGCTCAGGCAGGTCAAAATAAGGCTATTCATCTGTGAAATCATTTCTTTGGTGCTGTTTGGACTTTAATTAATTTTAATGAGTACATATCCAAAGATGCCAACACTTGTCCATCCCAAGCAACACTTGTCCATCCAAAGACTGGGCTGTCGTGACACCAGCTTTCTCTGACACGGTTGGCCTCAAAACCACCTCTTGGACCTTGATACCAACAACATACAGATACTTTTTTTTCCGTACAGTTTGTTTTGGGTTTTTTAAGGACTTTAAAAAGGCTGTTAGAAAAATGTTGACTTTGCAAACAAAGTTTCTACACAGAGCAATTTATCTGACACTTGGCATCTTAATTTGGATATGTGTTTTAAGAATGCTTCTTCAGGCAGCGAGCAGCTAAGCTTTGGGAAGTTACATAAATCAGTACATTTACA